>NC_034612.1:16275359-16302019 GCF_900095145.1 Mus pahari | reverse complement strand
ACTCACTTTGTAGACCAGGCTGGCCTCGAACTCAGAAATCCGCCTGTTTCTGCCTCCCGAGTGCTGGGATTAAAGGCGCGCGCCACTACGCCCAGCCCCTGCAAAAAACTTCTTATCAAGGAACCATATGTGGATATATAACGAATATGCAACAAGATGACATCAAAAGGTAACCATCCTGGCATGTTGGCAGCGACAACCATCTGCAACCTGAGTCCATTCTCACACACTGAACTTCAAGTAACTTATTTCTTCTTGCATATTTACTTATTTACTTACTTATTGAGAGAGTGTGCGTGTGCATATGCATGTACACGCATGCACATCGTGGACCATGTTGAATGTTGAAGAAGAGGACCTTCAGGAGTCCGTTCTCTCCTTCTATCCCAAGGCTCCCAGGGACCAGACTTTAGGGCTTCAGGCTCAGCAGAAAATTTACCTTTACTACCTGGAGTCATGGGAGCAGTCCCGAATTTTTCTGCACATGTGTTCTACTGATTGTGTCTACAGCTCTTTGATCCAAGGAAATGGCATATCCTGATTCCAGTGCTTTTCCACACTCCAATCAGAAAGTCCTGCCTGGCCCTGACTGATAACATGTCAAGGTTTAACTCAAAGAAATGCTGAAGTGGGTGGTGGAATGACTCTAGTTGTCTTCTAGAATCTAAGCATTCATGTGTGTGTGTGTGTGTGCACGCGCGCGCGCGCGCACACACACACACACACAATCTTTCCTAATTCCAGGCACTGAGAACAAATTTCCTTAATTTCTTTTCCTGACATTAGCTATACTTTGTACAACAAAGCAATCATGCTTCCTTTCCTTTGAGACTGAATATTAATTATTTCAGATGCTTTGTGATCTGATTAACAGGTCCCAAAGGAGTGGGTTCAGGCTTGCCATATTCCTTGTTCTGGAGAGACAGGATGATGGCTGTTGGTTCCTGGATCTGTCCTCTGTCATCCTGTGACAGTCAAGACGCAACCTTTAAAGAATGCTCAGATAGCTGGAAACCCTGTCTGTCCAGGTTTCGAAGGCTCTGGGTTAATGTTGGAAAGAAGATAAAACCTTCTATTGATAAAACCTTCTATTGATAAAACCTTCTATTGTTTTTTTTTTTCAACAGAAAAGATACTTTTATAGGAGGCGGCTCACTGCTTGTCTGTTTCTAGGATGTTACAGGTAGTTGTGAACCTCCAGGTGGGTACTGAGAACTGAGTCTCAGTCATCTGCAAGAACAGCAAGTGCTCTTCACAGCCGAACCATCGCTACAAGGCCCAGACAATAGTTTTACAGTGAAGGTTGACAGATGGGTGCAGGTATTCAGTAGTCAACGCAAACTCAATCTTGAGGATTTAGGTCTCTTCAGAGACCCAAAGGCTCATAGGAGCAAACACCTGTGCTAGAGCATGCTCAGACTTATGTGAAGCCTGTTTTCTTCTATCTGTGGACCATTCATACTTCAAGAAGAATCCCTTACACCCCAGTGTGCCTTCCTGCCCCATCTGCCCAGCCATTAGTGTAGTGGATGGGCTGGAAACTGGAGCTAAGCCAAAGATCCCTCTGTAAGGATCTCTAAACTGAGAGTTATGAAAGCCATAGTCTCTTCTCTTATTCCAAAGATATAGATAGATAGATATAGATGTCACATGGAGATAGATGGATAGATAGATAGATAGATAGATAGATATACATGGAGATATATAGGTACAGATATAGATATATAAATATACAGGAAACAATAGATAAGAAGATAGATAGATAGATAGATAGATAGATAGATAGATAGATAGATAGATAGATAGACAGACAGATAGGCAGGCAGACAGACAGGATAGATAGGAAGATAGATAGGTAGATAGATAGATAGATAGATAGATAGATAGATAGATAGATAGATAGATAGATAGATAAACAGACAGATAGACAGAGATAGATAGAGATACATACATACATACATACATACATACATACATACATACATGGATGGATATCCTCCCATCCTCATGTGTTGGAAAGTGGTATAGAATGACCTTGCCATTTCTTATCAGAAAGATGTATCAATTCACTTTGCTTCCAGGTCATACTCTGAGGCTGAAAACTGAAGCTAAATGCTCAGCTATCCCCATTGAGAGGCAAATATTGAAAAAAATTAAGAAAGGTTGATGCCACACACATCTATACTTCCCGGGCAGGAGAGACGTGCTCAAGGAAATTGATTTTCGTTTGCACATGCCCACACTGAAGCAGATGTCATATGCATTCCCTCCGCCCTTCTAGTCCATTCCTGTCCTCACACTCATTGTGTTTCTATCTTCACAGTTAAATCTTAGAACTATGGGCCCATTAGACTTGACTGTCCTCTATAACTCTATTAGGGATTCATGTTTTATTCAGCCTAGAAATGTGGCCATATTGATTTAACTTTAAGTAGTGCATTATTTGATTAGACAAGATATTTACTTTTTCTTTAATCTGCGGGCTCGGCGGATCTAACAGACATTGACCACGGAAGTCCTACAGATTGGTTCAAATCTCTGTTGTTTTCAGTGAACTCATGAATGAGGCGGATCAAAGCTAAACCCTCACGGATTCAACCTTCTTGATTCTTCTTCAGCTGGGGAAGGGCTTGGAAGCAAATCAGTTAAAAGCAACTGTTCTAGAAGGAATATACTCCTGTGAGCCTTTTCTAGGAAACCTCATTATCAAGACTGAGTTTTCAGTGACTATAGCACACATATACCACAGTCTGTCAGCTTTCTCTGTAAAATTATTGTTTAACATTGGAGAGATGGCTCAGCAGTTAAGAGCACTGGTTGCTCCTGCAGAAGGCTGAGATTCAGGTAGCGCCCACATGGAGGCTAACAAATATCTGTAACTTCAGATTCCGAGTATTCAATGCCCTCTTCTAGCTTCCTAGTGCATAGGTACACACAGGGCACACAGGCATACATACATGCAAAACACCCATGCATGGCATAAAATTTAAAAGATAAAAGTATAGTGTTTATTTTTTCTTCCCAAATCACCAAGTCATCCCATCAGCTACATAGTGAAGGAGCCATGCCTCCATCTCCAGCTTAATTGAAAAGAGAAGAGTGGTTTGGTGAGTAATCCAAGACTAAGGGTCTGAGTTCAAGTTCGCGGAACCTACACAGAAAACACACGCAGTAATACACATCTGTAAACTCAGTGTTCCCACACCAGATGGAAGATAGAGACAGGGGAATCCTTGAAGACGTGTTGGGCAAATGACCTACTGTGAGCAAAACAGACCCTAACTCAGACACGGAGGAGGCTGACAGCTGAGGTCACCCTCTGACTTCCACAGGTACCTGGTGTGCTCAGCTGAGGGCTGAGGTCATAGCACAGTTGGTAGAATGCTTGTCTCGCTTTCACCGCTTTCACCGTCATGAAGCCCTGCACCCCATCCTCAGCACTGCATAAGCCAAGTGAGTGACACCCACCTCTCATACCAGGCCCAGAAAAAAATGGAGGCAGGAAACCCAGAAGGTCATTGGATACATAGGAAGTTTGAGGTGAGGCTAGGATATGTGAGACCCTCTCTCAAAAGTAAACAAATTAAGGAACAAAGGATTCAACTGTCTTTTAAAAGTTTTGTTGGATATGGGTGCCTTGAAGCACAAACTCAACAGAACACACATCCTAGTGATCGACTCAAACTTAAGAACCATTTCCATTGGGCACTAAAACCTCCCAGAGCCTTTACCTCATTGTCCATAAACTTGAGATGATGTTACCTGTCATAAAGACTTAGTGTGACCTCAAGAGACAGTAACCAATCTGTAAGGTGTGCTCGGCTATCGGTAAGCCCTGGATGATATCCAACACACTTGAGACTCTGGTCTCCTTTCCTGTTTTGAAAGGAATGAGAAGGGGAGGATGGGAAACTTCAAAAAGCCACTCCTACTAGGGCAATGAGTTAAGTCTCTGGATAGATAACGTGGCCCTAGGTCTTTGCTGCGGAGACAGAAAAAGACTTGGGAGTGACCTGGTTCTCTTCTGATAAGGTTCACACGATGGCAGTTGCCATAGCCTTTGTATACAGCCATACAGTGCCACATACGGATGCGAGACATATCCTCAGCATTCCGATTCGGATCCAAGGTCACAGGACATTTTGTGAGGGAAGTAATTGGGTCCAAAACCACCAGAGCTAGTAACAGCACACTGAAGCTGGAGAGAATACATGCCAGATAGGAGAGTTCTGGAGATTCCCCCATCCCCTACCTCCCATCTCACCTTAGAAGCACTGGGATTGCAGATGCGTGCTGTCACGGTTGGCTTCATGTGGGTTCTAGGAAGCCAATCTCATAGCCTCATGTTTGCACAGCAAATGTTTTTAGCTGCCGAGCCCCTCACACTGCCTGGCCCTCTACTGTTGATATACCAAAGCTTCTGAACAAATAAATGGTTCTTGTTTTATTCCGTAATGGCTCCAAAGGCCAAATATCATGAAACTGCCTACTTAGGTATTCTGAAGAGGAACGGGGAAGAATATCCTTCACATTAAAAACTAAATAAATAAAAATATAAAGAAGTTTATTGTAGATATGCCTGAGTAGGAACGAACATGGTATGTGCTAAGTTCACTTCTGTCCAGTTTCAAACACCTACCAATGGCCGTGGGACCCAACCCCACGGATAAAGGGACAACATCGCATTTCTCATTTGGGGCCTGGGAGCATCTTTGCTTAGACATGACAATGTTGAAGATCCTGGCTAACAAAGACAGCTGCTCTCAAACTGAAGCCTAACACCCCTAGTCAGACACTGGGGGAATCAACGGTTTAATTTGAAAAAAATAAAAAAATAAAACCACTCAGAGCTCAGCCACGTGCAGCCCGAGAAGCAGTTGATAGCAAAAGATGCGTCGTCGGTCGGCTTGTTTACCCGGGCATGCCGGTCTTTAGGAAGGTGAACACGACACTTGAGGGAGGCAAAGAAATTAAAAATAAAGGAGCTCTGAGCAGTCTTCGTCTTTTTCTTATCGTGATGGCTTAGTCCATAAGTGGTGGTGCAATTTCAATGGCAAATTAAATCCAAACAGCAATTTAGGCGGTGGAGATAGAAAAGAGGGAAGAGGGGCTGGGAACGGAACAAAGCTGATTATTCTCTGGCTGGCTGGCTGGCTGTGCACTTAACAATGGGAACAGGAGACTCCCCCTGTTTAACAAGCATCCAGACTGGGCTCTGAGTGGCCCCTAGCTTTGTAGTCTTCCTTCTGTTCTCAGGACTGGTGTGATTTTTTTTTTCCCCAGCTACTAATGCTAGGAATAACTTCTTAGCTATGTAAGTGATAGATAGGTATCACATTTTTTTAAAAAGGCTTGAAATAACGGAATTCTCTGTGTTTATTCTTTGACTAGCATGAATTAATCAGGAGATGTTTTTTTTTTTTTTCCTCTCTCATTTCTGTCTCTATTGATGTAAATATCCTGGGCTGAAAGAAAGGGATTTCGGAGTTCTCTTTACAATGTTCTTTGTGTATTCCTTAATTCTTGTAAAGAGATTCATCTTCAGTCATTTGCACTGCAATGAGGGGGGGGGGTAGGAGATCATGTTTTAATCTCGGAAAGGCAATAACTTCCAATGCCTCAGATCTTACTTAAAACAAGTCACTCTGTAGACAATTCAAAAGCAGGAGAAAACATCAAAAAAAAAAAAAAAGTGTCTCTGAAACAAGCAGCTTGGCTGGGTTCAGTGGGAAACTAGAGCATCTATTAACAGGAAGGAAGAAGGCACATGCTCAGGGCTTTCGACTTCTGCTCTGCCCAGGGGACCTGGGACATATCACTGCTCTATGCATCCCTGTCTCTATCTGGATGACGGAATCCTCAGAGCAGTGCCTCCCCCAGGGTATAGTTAGGATTGCACAAGCTGAGGATGACAGAACTACTGAGATCCGAGTCTGGACATCAGCACATTAGTCTATAGCACCATGCAAGCTAGCCAGCATGGAAGCACCTATGTTAAGGACTATCTCTGAAGCTCCTTACACCAAGCACATTATTTAAAGTGCCTGAGACAGGGCTATACCTCAAACTAACCCATCTCTAAATCTTTCCCACCTCCCGTTTCTAAGGCCATCATTTCCTGGGATGAATGTGTTTCTGTAATGGACAGCATTAAACTCTATGGGTTCAAGACATCACCTACAACCTGAGGTTCACCTATGTGCCCGTATCCTGGATGGGATCTACACTATAAAAGCATGAGGCAGCCAGATCTGGGGGGAAATAGTCCACTGGGGAGAAATGGCCCACTGAGGTGGAGTAGACCCCAACAATTAGCTTGTGTCAGAGCATTACAGCACCTCTGAGATTCGGACAGGAAGGTTCTCGTGACCCCCCTCATTCATCTTCTTGGCATCTCCTTCTCTTTCTGTCTTTTTCATTGAAGAAAGCTAGTTGCTATGTCAAGGTGCCATAAACCCCAAACCTTAGGTGGGTTTTCCATCTCCATGAGAGACCACCATGACCAAAAGCAACTTGGGGAGGAAAGGATTCCTGTCATGTGCATCTCTACATCATAGTCCATCCCTGAGGGAAGTCAGGGCAGGAACCTGGCGGCAGGAACTGAAGCAGAGACCATGCAGGAGCGCTGCTTCCTGGCTTGCTACACATGGTTTGCTCAGGGTATTTTCTTATACACTCTAAGACCACCTGTGCAGAGGTGGAACCACCCGCCGCCCCGAACAGCAGTCGTCAATCAAAAAAAATTTTTTTTAAATCCACAGACCTATCCATAGGTCAGTCTGAGAGAATGTATTTCTCAGCCGAGGTTCTTTCTTCCCAGATATGTCAAGTTGACCACTGAAGCTTACTGTGACAAGGGGAAATTGTCATTTTGCTCTCATTTGTGGTCCTCTTTTAAATTGTGTGTGTGTGTATGTATACATGTGTGTATTATGTATACATGTGTGTGCATACATGTGTGTATAAATGTGTATACATGTGTGTACACACATGTGGATATATGTGTGTATATGTATACATGTGTGTATGTATGCATGTGTGTATGTACACATACACGTGTGTACACATGTGTGTATGCATGTTTTTATACATGTGTGTATGTATACATATATGTGTGTATGTGTGTGTGTGTGCATCTACCAAGGCACATCTGTGATGGTCAGAGGGTAACATTTTTAAAGATTTATTTATTTTATATATGAATGCTCTATCTGCATATATAGCTGTGTGCCAGAAGGGAGCATCAGAACACATGACAGATGGTTGTGAGCCACCATGTGATTGCTGGGAATTGAACTCAGGACCTCTGAAAGGGCAGCCAGTGCTTCTTAACCACTCTCCACCCCTGCCCCTTTTTTTTTTTTTTTTGAGATTTTATTTTTATGTGAATGTTCGTTTGACAGAACATATATATGAGTGCCCTGTGTGCCGTTCCCACAGGCCAGAGGAGGAGGGCACTGGGTCTTCTGACACTTGGCGTTACACCCTGTGTGCCGTTCCCACAGGCCAGAGGAGGAGGGCGTTGGGTCTTCTGACACTTGGCGTTACACCCTGTGTGCCGTTCCCACAGGCCAGAGGAGGAGGGCGCTGGGTCTTCTGACAGACACTTGGCGTCACAGAGAGTTGTGAGGTAACATGTGGGTCCTGGGAATTGAACCCAGGTCCTCTGGAAAAGTAGCCGGTTCTCTTAACCATGGAGTCATCTTGGCAGCCCGCCCCCAGAGGGCTACCTTATGGAGTCTCTTCTCAACTTAAAGTGGTCATCAGGCTTGCGCAGCAAGCGTATCCATGTCACCAGCCCTATGTGCAGTGTCTTTATGTCTCTGGTACTCAGGCAGAGCCCTCATCTAGTTTTATATACGGAAATACCTCACTTGCCTGGCTAATTGGAGTATTTTATTTCGTGTCTATAATGGAACCTGCATAGAAATGAACCACACACTCAAGTCTGAGCCGCACGTCTATTCTTGGTGAAATGGCTGGGCAGAGACCCTGCCCCCACTGGCTGTGAGACTGGAGTGATATAACCCCTACCCCTGCCAAGGTCACGGCACAAAAGAGGCTGCTGAGGATGCAGTGGAGAGGGCAGAAGCAGCATTGCACAACGCGGGACAGTCCTCGGCCTGACTCTAATGACTCACTTTACAAGATCTTCTCACATACACAGTCCAACCAATCCCTTGCTAGCATTCATTATACATGGCTCTTGGAGCCTAATTATCGAGGAGATGCTGAACAGAACAGATCTGACAGATGCCACTTCTTGCCGCAGCTTCTCTAACGGAGTCTTCAGTGATGCTTCGACGCATCCACGTGACTCAAAGCATCCTCTCCAGGAACACCTTTCAGAAAGCATGCCACCCGCCACCCGCCACCCTCACCATCTCTGCAAAGCAACCCTTCAGGATACCGTGGTCACCAAACTCTTCCCAGCTGTTCTGCCTTCACCGGGCTTCATTACAAGGAGGCTGTTTCAAAGCCGGTGCTTTAGAGCAAACAGTGGGATAGCTTTAAATTTCCATAGGACAACTCAGCCGTGGAGAGGCACATGGCCCTTAAGCACTCATGAGCCAGACTCAGGAACAACGTACTTCCTCAGGGTAGGAAAGGCTTGGACACACTAACGTATTTTCATTAGACTTTTAGCATCTCATTACTTCCTTGTCTAGCTGAAGTCAGAAGCCCAGACACTTAATTATTTCAGAGAGGAGTTTCAGGGCTCCCTCTTGGTGCCAGCCTCATCTTATTCACGCTTGCTTTTTTTGAGAAGAAAAAAAAAGTTAAATACCTCATATCATATAGCAGGC
This sequence comes from Mus pahari, assembly GCF_900095145.1. Classification (NCBI taxonomy): domain Eukaryota; kingdom Metazoa; phylum Chordata; class Mammalia; order Rodentia; family Muridae; genus Mus; species Mus pahari. Next base: position 16,293,212 of record NC_034612.1, on the reverse strand, counting down.
TTCTGAGATCCAGGAAACCATAATTTATGGGCAAACAATATAATTACTAAGCCATGAAAGCATAAATATACCAGGTCATCAGAGAGACATAGGAAGATTAACCGTCCACAAACCTATTTCTTTTTTCATATCCCTTATGAGGACTTTTGAAGATTCTTGGCAAAGGGAAGAAAGTGTGACTTTCAGTTGATGTGGCTGAAAACAGTAGTTACATACATCAGAAAAGCTGGGCTGAGAGATGGGGTAGGTAGAGCACATCTTCTACACGTATGAAGATGGAGCTTGGGTCGCTGGCACCCATGGTAATCCAGGTGCTCAGGAGGCAGACATAGGGGCTCCTTAGGTCAAGCTGATGAGCCTGATGCACCATGGGCTCCTCTTTCTTATGGCTTCCTAACAGAGAGGTCAGCTGGCAAATGATGAGCCTCCCTCCCTCCCTTTCTCCCTCCTGCATGTATATAAATGTGTGTGTGTGTGTGTGTGTGTTTTATGTGTGTTTATGGGTGTTTGATTGAGCATGGCCACCCTGTTCGTGTGGGCACGTACTGCATATGTGTGTGCCTGTCCAGACCCAATATGAACATCGAGAACTGTCCTGGATGGTGTCAGGTGTCACTCATCTGAACAATCAGGCTCCCCTGGCTCTTTAGCTTGTCCTGGGAAGCATCTCTGTCTCCTGAGAACTTGAACTGCAGGTGACTTCCAGGTCCACCTCATTTAATCCAAACTTGCTCCCCAACAATATATGGATTCGAAGTAGGTTCAGAAAACCAACATGGAAACGACAGTTAAGGTTGACTTTTGATTAAACAGAAAGTGGATCTTCATATGTATCTTGCAAGATTTGTAACTGACAAAAGTATGTTTTCTGAAATTCGAGCTTAACTGGGCACTGGGAATCTCATGTTTTATCTGGAAACTACAAATCCTAGATGTTACACGTGGCTTGTATACTTTTTTTTTCTTTCTTTCTTTCTTTCTTTTCTTTCTTATTTTTAAGCAAAATTTAATTTTCTAAGACCTGAAAATAGGTCAAACCAAATAGCAGGTTCTCTGAGGATGTTCTTTTATGAAATTGGGCCTCACAAGATTATCTTTTTCTTTCCTTTTCCCCTTCTTTTATCAAAGCTATCTCTGCTAGCTTACAGTGCCTCCGTCTTCAGAACTCTCCACGTTGGATAGTAGGCTAAAAATAGAGATAAATTGCTCCAGTCAGACACTATCTGCCGTCAGAAATCACCTGAACTTTGATTTCTATCTTAAAGATCCTGTGATTGACTGGATGTTGTGTGCTGCCTACATGTGGAGCAGACAAAGATCCTGGAGACGAAAACTCATTAACAATTTAGACTCCAGAGATTTATCTTAGCATCTACAGAGGGACAGATGGTGCTGAGATCTCCGTGTCGTCGTAAGGACCCTTCATGATTCAGCTACAAAAGAGTGACTTCAGGTAGTGTGTCAAGGGCACATTGATTTGCTCAAGTTTTTTTTCTCCTGTGTTTGTAAGTGTGGCATGCACATGAGTGTCTGGGCTTGTTCACATATGTGGGTGCACCTGTGTGTGGTGGGTTGTGCACATGTAAGCATGCCTGTGGACGTCTGGAGTTAACTTCAGGAATCTTCTTGGATCACTTCCTAATTGATTCACTGAAGAAGGGTCTCTCCAATGACCATGTAGCTCTTCTAACTAGCCATGTGGCTCTGGGAATCTGCTGTCTCCATGCTCCGTACATGTGTGTGCAGGCATGCACATGGGCCCACAAATGTATACATCTACATATCCAGGACTGTCATGGACAAGAAGACCAGGTTTACATTTAAATATGTTATTCACCTATTTAGAGAGGACCTAAGACTCTCAGAATTAGAGAAATAACTCAGTAAAGTTCTTGTGTCTTAAGTGTGACGACCTGAGTTCAGAATCCAATAACCCATGTTAAAAAAAATCAAGCATGGGGCTGGAGAGATGGCTCAGTGGTTAAGAGCACTGGCTGCTCTTCCAGAGGACCAATTTCAATTCCCAGTACCCACAAGTTGACTCCCAAGTATTGGTAATTCCAGTTCCAAGGGCTCCAGTATCCTCTTCTTCCTCTGAGGGTATCAGGCTCACACATGGAGAACATGCATACATACATGTAAGCAAAAACACTCATACACATTAAAAAAAAAAAAAGCCAAGCACAAGGATGAGTGCCTCTAATCCCAGTGCTGTGAGATGGAAGACAGAGCCACAAGATGGCCCTGGACTAAATGGCCTACTTAGTGTCGTTTGAAGCCAATGAGACTCTGTCTCAAACGAAAGGTTGAAGGCACCTGAGGACTAGCCCTTGAGGTCCTCTGACCTCTATACCATGTGGGCACATTTACCTCCACACATGAATGCAAGTGAGCATGTGCACACACACACACACACAGAGAGAGAGAGAGAGAGAGAGAGAGAGAGAGAGAGAGAGAGAGAGATCAACTGATGTCAGAATATGTTATTGTCTATTAGAGTATCTTGATGTACACCATTTTCAGTCATCCTCCCCTTCTGTATAGTAAACAGTCTATTATTGCAATGTCTATACAATAAGATGCTTTGTTTGTATTATGAGAGCCTTCCAGAATATGAGAGCTTGAAGTATCCATTCCAATTACCCTCATCTCCATCTTCAGGAGTCATTATCTTGGAAAGGGTTGTTTTTCGATGACAAAGAGTAAGATGTCTCTTTTTCTCTTTATTCATAAGAACTTCATACGCATATACACATATAAAATTGATTATATCCAGCCCCAAGTTCCCTCTCCAAGTCTCCTCTAGTCTTCCTCAACATGTCCCCCTCCCAACTTCATTCCTTTGTTTTCTAACCTACTAAATCTAGTTTGTGCTGCCCATATATACTCTGATATGGGACCATCCACTAGAGCGTGAGAATCCTACTAGTGACCACACCCTCAAAGATGAATGACTCTTCCTCCTCCCATGGCCACGAACTACCAATAGCTCCTCAATAAGGGGTGGGAGTGGGGGTGGGGCTAGAGGGAATAGGGATGGGGCTACAGGGAGTGGAGGTGGAACTAGAGGGAGTGGGTGGAGCTAGAGAGAGTGGGTGGAGCTAGAGGGAGTGGGTGGAGCTAGAGGGCTTCTTCTGCTTTTTTGCTGACATTTTGACTGGTGATCGTGTGTAGACCTTATGTGGGTAATCATGGTTGCTGTGAGTTCATGAATGCAGTGACCCTGTCCTATTCTGAAGACAGTGTTTGACAGCAACCACATAGAAGTGTTACTTTTATTGAAGGTATTAATAATAGTAATAATTTTAATATCTTGATTTCCAGTTAAATACCTCTGTTTCTCCAATACAAATATATTCCAAATATGTCTGTTTTATGTGGGATTTTTGTTTGTTTGTTGAGACAAATATCTTGCCATGTTGCTTAGGCTGACAAATCTCCTGCCTCACCCTCCTAAATCCTGGTATTACAGGCAAATTTACCACTGGACCTGGTTTTTTCCTTGCTTTAATAAATTCTAGGTAATTTTTGTTCTTGTTGAAATTCTTTCTAAATTATTCCAAGTTGGTAGAGGGAAAAAAAATGTCAAAATTTTGAATCAACTCACAAAACCAATTTAGATTCACCAGCTTTTAGTCATAGGATTACAACATTAGTAATATATCTTACCACTGTCACAGCTAGTTTAATTAGTATTTTCGGGGAGGGGGAAGAGCTATGTTAGCATCAGTAATCAAATAAAAATTCAACAGGAAGCGTAAAATATGGTTCAGAAGTTAAGAGCACTTACTGCTCCTGCAGAGGCCCTGTGTTCTGATTCTGACACACAGCACCAAGGTATCCAACACTCTCTTCTGGACTCCATATGTACACGCATGCACACATTTAAAAAAAATAAATCCTAAAAAATGTAACAATGCAACCATTTCAATACAGTAAACCCAACTTAATATCATCCAGTTTCATAAAACGTAATGAACTCCTAGCCGTCAGAGGGAGATGGAGACCCCTGGGGGTTAAAGGAAGTGTGATTAACAGGCTGAACAGCTGGAGATAGCAAAAAACGTCCCCACATACTTTGTTCACAGACGTGCACTCCGTGGACCCCCCTGCACCAACCACAGGGCTGCCTTTGAGGACTGCCACAGGAAGAGCGCACACTGATCACCCCAGATGGGATCTCAAAAGACAGTGCTTTTATTTGTAAAGACAGTTATTGAAACCTGGCCAAATGTATGATGTTCTGATTAATTTTTGTTCCCAATAAAGAGTGCCTCCTAAAGCCTGCCTTCTGTATTTCTGTTGTCTTTACAACTTGCACTGGCAACTGCCTTTAAATCCTAAGCCCCACTTCTGCTACCTTCAGCAGGTTTCATTTAAATCAAATTTTGGCACGGAGGTTTCCAAAGTCTTGCCCAGGTCAGAAGCGGGGTCTCTTCCTCAGCTCTTCATTTTGTATCAGTCTGAGCTGATGTCTTAGAAGCATATTCATGTTCACTTATAGTTACCAGTCACCATCCCAGCTTTGTGTTTGTCAAAGGACCATATTGTCTTTGATGCTCCAAAGCACATGGCGCTCAGATGCAGACAGCAGCAGTAGAGCTCCCTCCTTCCTTGCTGTTAGCAATGGATGCAAAGCAAAGCACCTGAGGATTGGAATCAAATCAAAGGAAGCTTTTTGAATCAGAATGTCTGCAGAACCATCCAGCAAGATGACTTGGGCAACATCTATTGGCATCTAAAATCTGAACAATATAGAAGCTATGTTCACAAGAGTAATCTCCAGATTCGCCTTCCAGCGTCCCTAAGACGGTAGTAAAGAATTCAGTTTTGCCAAAAAGAGACACCTGGCAGGCTCAGCTTCCTGGGAGCATCTTTTAGAGAAACATCTATAGGTTGCCTGGCAGCCATCATGCACCTAGCTCCTGGCCTCCACTGATTGGTTCATCCCTAAGGGCCTGACAGGGGCCAGGAAACTATTTTCTTGTGAAATCTGGAGTGGTAAAAGTGTGGTAAAAGTCGTTGGCCTGTTTGCCTCCTTAAGAAGAGATGTCCACTCAGGCAGAGCTGGTAAACATTTCTCCCACAAGAGCAGATGAACAGAGGAGTTAGGGATGCGCAAACACATCAAAGATGATTGATGGAGAAATCGTCCCATGGACCCTCAATGTCCACTCCAGCTAAGTAGAAACTGCTTCCCTGAGCTTAATTCCAAGAGATGACTGTTAGTGCAACAAATCCCCTCTGTGGCCCAGCTAGCTTCCATCTATTTCCCATATTCAAAATCAGAAGGGTGTCAACCAAAGGGTGAAGCAGAAATAAGTCAACGACTATTGCGTTCTGAGCTCACTGGGAGGGTTGCTGAGCAGAAGGCATTGTGAGCTTCATAACACCCAATCCCCACCGGCTTTCTCACCGGCATACACGCTTTGCTTTATCAGCTACAGGGTTTTCTTGGATCCCAAAACCTCCAGGATACAAGGTGAAGCATTTCAGGAAGAGTCAAAGAGACTGTTGAGATTTGTTCTCTTGCCACAACTATCTGGAACGATTGGGCAACTACCTACTCACTGGTGTCTGTTTCACCTCGGTGATGTTCAAGATACTAATAAGCACCTACTGGCCTGCTCTGGTTCTGTACAAATAATCAAGGATGAAGAATCAGAAGAAAATTATATGCTTGAGTGACCAGAAGATCATTGAGTGAGGAGAAAAGATGGTTTGGGGCGTTTCAAAGGGAGAGGGATTCAATAATATAATGTTCACATGAGCCTGGGACATGGAAGATAATAAGAGAAGATGAAGAAGAGAAAGGGGGAGGAGAATGAGGAAGAGGACATGTGGAAGGAAGAGAAGGAAAGAGGAGAGGGGAGGAGGGAAGGGGAGGGGAGAGAAGGTGGGAGAGAACATCAAGCTCAGTGGAAGAAACCAAAGCAGAATACAGGAGCTGAGACAGGAACCTGTATGCATTTTCCCTGTGTGTCCCTGCCCTTATCTTCACCCACCCCAGTTCCACAGCTTGGGAATGGTTGCTCGAGTATGTAATTAATTGAGTGTCTGTCTCCAGTTCTCTCTCTGTGCCCAAATCTGCAGTGCAGTAGCAACTTGTGCTATCCTGCTTGGGCCTCGTTAACAACATTGCTTTGTTGTGCACAAAAAAAATCTTACTTCGCTTGGGCTAAATTAAAATTTAACAAAGTATCAGGTTGCCACAGGACTAACAAGCCACTGGCAGCTGTTTAATTAAAACAAACTTGAAGAGTAGGCACTAGACAGAGGAGTTTCAGAGGAAGACATGAAGCTGCTAGCAGCCGAGCATGAAATAAGGGTTTTATTGGAAAAGAAAAGAGTGAACCCTCCTACAGAAGAAATGAAACCATCAGGTGCCCTGCAGTTTCCAACAGTTGGAGTCCAGAGTCCTGCGTCAGATTCTCCATCCCTCAACCAGGTCTGCCTGTCAGCCTCCTAGCTGTCCTGGGATCTCCTTCAAGAATCAGAAATAGTATAAAAATAATTTTGTGTGTTCGAACAATGTTATTCAAGACACACAGCCAAGGTGGTGTGTTTAAAGAAAATGTAATAGCACAAGGTAAACTCCTATTGTGCAGAGGGAGCTGCCTGGAAAGATGTTAGGCAAAGGATAGTTTGGAGAAAGATGGGAGGGATATGGGTCATAAAACTGACTCTGCCTCCCCCTAGCAGCCATCAATTTCCAGTAACATCTCAGCTAGGGGTGGGGCCTCTGGAGCCCCCTGCCTCTTTATGTTGGAGTGGTGACTGACTAGATCTTGTACAGATCTTATGCCAGCAGCCACATCCACTGATGGTTCATAAGCTCAGCAGCCCTGTTGTGTCCAGGAAACATTATTCTCAATATTCTTCACCAACCTTTGGCTCTTATAACCTTCCTGCCCCCTCTTGCAGGATGTTCATGAAAGTCAGTTACCCCATGTTATAGGAGTAGGTTCATCCCTCAAGACTCCATGAAGCAACATTGGGAATGAAGAGTACCTGGCATTGACCTCTTCAGAAGAGCTCATAAAAACTGCTACATACTATTATTGAAAGAAACCCTCCTTTTCTTCACCTTTAACACATCCCTCTCGAATACGAGGTAAAGGTTTGTATTTGCTTGTGTGAGAGTTTGCTTTAGCTTGCTTTGTTTATCTAGTACCCTTAAAATACAAATTGATTGATCTTTCCAATTGTGCTGTTTAATTGCTTTAGCATTACATGTATGAGAGATATATATGTGTTGAATATGTAAACACATGAGTGCAACTGTATGCACTGGTACATAGGTGTAGTTACTCAGAATTATATCCTTTCCTGTCACTCTCTGCTTGATAGAGGGTTTCTTACTAAGCCTCCTTGAGCTGGCAGTAACCATCTTCAGCCACTCTCCTATCTCTACCACTCCCTGGACACACAGACACACAGACACACACGGCACTGGTGTAACAAGTTCAGACTCACAACTGGATTTTTGCATAGATGCTGAAGACTAACTGCGGTCCTCATGCCTGCACAGTAAGCACCCTTACCTTAAGAGCCATCATCCTGCTGGGATGCAGGAGTTCTTGATGGTCAACTTGAAACTAAGATCACCAAGGAGACACAGCGCAGAGTGTATCTATGAAGATCTTTTCAGAGAGGTTTAAATGGAGGGGGAAATGCCTGTTCTGAAGGTCAACTGGCATCCGGAGCTATACAGAGAGGGGGAGGCTGGATGGTCATCAGCATGCATGACTGAAGATACAATGTAACCATCCTCTCTGAAGATACAATGTGACCAGCTGCCACACCTCTGCCATCATGCCTTCCACACCATGACCCACTGCACCCTCCAACTGTGAGCCCACACAACCCTTTTCTTTCTCCCTTAAGTTGCTTTTATCAAGTATGAGGAAGGCACGTAATAGATTGACAAAGGTGACTCCTTTGTTTTGCACATGGTGTCAGTATTCAGCAACCTACAAGCTCTTACGAATTCTCAAGGTTTTACTGGTGCTTCCGAAGAATTGATTCTGAAATAGGATGCCTGTCTGTTTTCAGAAGGGAAATGGGCCATTAATTTCACCGTTTCTAAGAAATCATTCTTTCCTCTTGGATGCTGCCAATTATTTGTTCTTTCTGGAAGGCGCCAACAGCTGGGATGCAGGAGTTCGTGATGTGCTTCATAATGACCTCATTGCTTGGCTCAAGTGGTCCTTTCTTAAAGGTTGATGTTGTCAGGTGGGCAGCAGTCTGTGCTGGCCTCATCTGTAGAAGGAAATTAGAAGAATTATAGTTAAGATTGCCAAGAGCATTTCAAGGATTTCTGTCAAGTGTGCTGCTCACAGACATAAATTCTTATAAATTAAATTTTGAAGGAGGATTTCAGGAAAGCAATTTCAATTATTTTTTTTTTAATGATCCTATTGAAGGATGAGGTAAACTATCTGTAACCCTGCATTAGTCTTTATGCAAGCACTTGTGTGCCCCACTGGGAGGCAGAAGAAGCTTGACTGAAGGACAGAGATGGGGGCAGGGCTTCCAAACTGAGATATTTCCATTGGTATAGTGATTAGAAGTCGCTGACGCCCAGAATTGAACTACTAAATCCATCCACACACATTGTGGTTAGTTTTCTGTCAACTTGACGCAAGCTAGAGTCATCTGTGAAAAGGGAACCTCGATTGAGGAACTATCTCCATAGATAAATCTATGGGGCATTTTTTCTTGATTAGTGATTAATGTGGGAGGAGTCAGACCACTTTGAGCAGTGCCACCTTTAGTCCTGAGTTGTCTAAGAAAGCAGACTGAGCAAGCCATGTGGAGCAAGACATTAAGCAGTACCCCTCCATGGCTTCTGCTTCAGTTCCTGCTTCCAGGTTCCTGACACGAATTCCTGCCTGGACGTCCTTCCATGGTCATAAGCCACAAGACAAAATAAACTCTTTTGTCCCTAGCTTGGTTTTGGTTGGTTTTTATCACAACGGCAGAGAAATCTGACTGGGATACATATCATGATGGAATTTGGAAAGGATTTTTTTAATATTAGCATTACTAATACTGAAATATAAGCAGAGAACTCAAACCATGTTTTGTGGGTTGAAAGGATCGTGACAGCATTTGTGAAGAGATTAGACCAATGAGGAGCTGGAAAAGGTGTTGATGACCCAGGGCAGGTGGCAGTAGCTTGGGCTGGGATGATGGCAGTGATGATAGAGAACAAAAAGAAGACTCTACCTGTCTTATGTAGGTCACACTACGGACACACTAAGCTAGATTCAGTAGAGAGGAAAACAACAAGCCTCTGAGACTGCACAATTTCCTTGGAGTTGAAGCATTTCATCCTTGGGGAAAACTCTTTTAAGACTCAGGAAGAAATAAACAACTCAAAAGTTTCAGGAAGTCCCTGACACTGACCAGATGCACAAGGCTCCTCCTTCCACATCTTTATATAAACAGTGAGGACTACAAAGGAGGAGGAGACTCTCTACTCCATTGATCTGCCTACAAGTTGTACAGAGAGCTACAATGTTACAACTTTCACAAATTAGCACCCAAGCTGGGGAGGGTTTTGATGAAGCTGCCTTTGAATCATCTATGCTCTTATGAGTAACCCCTCACCTATATTCTTGTAATTAACTTCCGCTAACTCACTAGTTCACCAATTTGAATGTTAAAGTTATCATCGGCTGTCAGTCCTCTATCTTAGGTGACCACAGGCTTATTCATGTCTCTCCAGGAATAGTGTCATACAGCAGAGCCCATCCCAGGTCTTCAGTCAAAATGATTGTATAGATGCCGATGCCATTGGCCAAGATATACAAAGGCAGGGACAAATGAAGGAGGATGACTGTCCATGAAGGGAGAGGGCACACCTCTTGGAATGTTCCAGAATTATACTTTATGATTAAGTCATTTTTTTTAAGGATGCATCCCAGTCCAAAACAAATTCTGCTGCACAGTTCATCAGAGTTAATTGGCTGGAATTTCAGTGTAACAGAGGCTTGTCCTCACAGTCACAAATGATGCCATTTGAACTAACGTTCATGCCGGAATGACTGTGTCATCAGCCATGGATTGGGAACAGAAGGCTGAATCAATTGGCAGTAAAATGAGAATGAGCCCCTGGTGAAAACGGGATGCTTCCTGCAAGGGACTCTCTAATTGTTAATCGATTGCAATAAACCTTCTGGTCAACCTCCAAGGATGAGCTGTGTGTCCCGCTTGAGACTCTGCTGACTGCTGGCCATTTTGTGAATGCTGTTGAGGCTTCTGAATAAAGGTCACATTCCCCATTCCTTCAAAGAGCTGGCCTGTTACAAGAAAGAGGGCAAACAAAGGAGGAACTCTCAGATTGGGGCAGCCACCACCTCAATAGAGATTACAGATGTCTTCCCTGAACTAGGATGAGAGCCAGCAAGCTAAATGATCAAATGAACATGGTGGCCACAAACCAAGCATCCTTAGAAGACTGACCTTGACTCGCTAGTGTTCAATGACACTACTTCTGTAAGTTAATTTTCTCATTGCTGTCATAAAAATGGCTGGCAGAGGCCATTTAAGCAAGGGTTTGTTTTGGCCTTCTATTCTGAGGGTACAGTGCATCACGGCAAAGATGTCTGGGCAGCAGGAGTGGGAGGTGGCTGGTCACATTGTGTCAGCAATCGGGCAGTAGAAAAAGATGGATTCCGGTGCCCAGCTTGCTTCCTTATCTTCTCATTTTATTCAGTCTGCAACTTCGTCCCATAGAATGGCACTGCCCATATTCAGAATGTGTCTTCCCTCTGTTAAGCCTCTCTGGAAATGTCCTGACAGGTGTGTCCTAAAGAGTAGTCTAGGTATTTCTAAATCCAGTCAATTTGCCAGTGGGAATGAGCCACTACATAACCCAAACCAAACAGGATCTGTGAGACTGCAGGAAACAAAACAACTATGAGAGAGGGTGACATTAATGGCTGACAGAAGCCTGTGTGGTTGTGGCATGGGGGCAGCATCCACACAGGAGATGTGAGAAAGCACAGCAGCTCCTTCACGATTCGACAAACAGGTCACTTAACCTCTCTGTAGCTAAATGCCCTTATCTATGAAATAATTGTTTCGGTTCCTACCCCTTGAATTAGTGTTATACATTCTAAACGTTCGACAATCGTCATTGTTGGTATCTCTGTCCATATAACCAGAGAGCACACATCTGGTCTAAGTTGGGGTTATCATCTAAACTCTGCATCCACCAGGGTTACCCAACGCTAGGTTTTCCCGGGTTCAAGGATTCCCAGGTCTGAAATCTTAATATCAAGTCAAAGTCCTTAACATTAAAATAAATAAAATGACAAATATGCGAGTATACTGGATAGGTCGAATAATACAGGTGCAGACCAAGGCTAAGATTTCACGTGTCGATTGGGTGAGGCAAGCATGTAATCTGTGTGCATAGCTGGAGGATCATCAGAGTTCTTCTCCTTCCATTACACATCAAGCACACTGACGTATCCTCAGGGACAGACAGCCCTGCCATATCACAGATGGGAAAGTCAGGCTCAGAGATTCTCACAGACCCACTCAGGCACCTGTACAGGGCAAGGCAGGGATTTAAAGGGAGGGACCTCTGAATCCAGATAGAATGTTCCTAGTTTTGGTGTATATTAATTACTTTTCTGTTGCTGTGAAGGACACGCCATGACCAGAAACAACCAAAGGAAGAAAACTTAATCTGGAGTTACAGTTCCAGGAGGAGAGAAGCACAGCAGCGAGTAGGAGGGGCAGGAAGCTGAAAGGTCTCATCTTCAACCAGAGGCAGAAAGCAGAGAGAGCAAACTGGAAGTAGGGCCAGAGTAGAAAATCACACTCTATCTCCAGCTATGTACTTCCAGCATTAAGACCTCACCTCCTAAAAGTTCCCATAACCTCCCTCCCCCCCCCCCGCAAGACAGCGCCACCTGCTGGGGAACTGAGTATTTAAATAGGTGAGCCTATGGGGGATATTACTCATTCAAATCACCACTCTGTGTTACATACCACCTTCTACGTCTCCAGGAAATTTACTGCTCACCCCCATCATCATCAGACGGTATCAGTCACTGGGCAACTGGACATGCTGCTCAATCCAGTTCTTCAGCCTAACCATCTTGCCCCTGCTTCTAGCACAGGTAAACAGGCCATGATGGAATGCCTTAGCTTGCTGTAGCTCATACTAGCCACACACCTGATAAATATTGAGTCGAAGCTGCGGTGCACCTCTGGACATTTCTGTTTTCATTTGTATACATCAAAGTGCTGGATACAGAAATCAAACTTAATCAAACACAGTAAGCTGTCTAGCAGTATCCAAGGAGCTACAATGTCATTTCCTCCTCCTTTTCAAGCTTCCTCTTAGAACTTGGCAGGAGGGTGCTACTCAAGCAGATTCTCCTTCCCAGGGTCTCAGGGTACATACTCTACCCATTAATTACCCATTCTTCCTTAATTGAGTTCAAAACAATAACTACAAAAAGAGTTTCAAACTGTTGACTTTGACCACAAACATCTTAAGACTCATAGTCATGTACTGGCACAGCCAAGTATCATTGAAAGATATCCTTCAGTGGCAAGGGCCGTGTCTTACTTTGAGACCTATTTCTGTGATAAACACCATCAGCAGAAGCAACTTGGAGAGGAAATGGTTTGTTTCTGTTTGCAGCTTATAGCCCATCACTACGAGAAGGCAGGGAAGGAACTCAAGGCAGGAACCTGGAGGCAGGGATTAGAGCAGAAGCCATGGAGGAATGCTGCTTACTGGCTTGCTCCCTATGGCTTGCTCAGCCTGCTTTCTTATATGTACACCCCAGGACTAGCAACCTAGGAATGGCACCAGCCATGATAGACTGATCCCTCCCATATTAATCATCAACCATGTATATTCACCACAAGTTTGTCCATTCATTGACCAATCTGGTAGAGGCACTTTGATGGAGGCATTTTCACAAATGCCATTCCCTCTTCCCAGATGACCTGGACTTGAATCAAGATGACAACAGTCCACCCAGCACAGGTATATGAGTCACTCAGAGGCAAGAAGATCTATAGAGACAGAGTCAATGCTGACCTAGAGACATGGGCTCCAATTTGTTTCTCTGCCTTGGTATTGTCTTGGGAAAATTGTGTGGATTCATAATTCTGTTTTGTTTCCCTTTTAAGGAATTTAATCTATTGGAATGTCAACAGGAGAGTTTCTTAATATCAAACTTCTTTTCTTATGGTAATTTCCACACATGATAAATAAAATCAAAGTGTAGTTAAACGTCCCCAGCATAAGCTGTGCTCACATATGCTGGAGGGAATAGTAACAAAGAAAATAACTGTGCTTATTCATCCAAGAGTAAGAAGGGTGGACCTAACCAGGTGTTTATCTTGCAACATTTCCAATTACTTCTTGGGTTTCTCCCCCCTCTTCTTCTTCTTCTTCTTCTTCTTCTTCTTCTTCTTCTTCTTCTTCTTCTTCTTCTTCTTCTTCTTCTTCTTCTTCTTCTTCTTCCCCTCCCCTATTTTCCCTTTCTCTTTTTAGAGATAAATAAATCCATGCCAGAAAACACACTTTCATAATGAGATGCAGGGTCTTGCTATGTAGCCTAGGCGAGTTTTAAACTCTTAAAAATCCTCCTCCTGCCTTAGGCTCCTAATATTCTGCTAGTATAGGCATGAGACACGATGTGATGCCTGACTTGAAAACAGAAAAGAACAAAAGAAAACAAGCAGGAGAGAGCAGCACACGTGTTGGGCTGGAGAGGTGGCTCAGCTGATGAGGGTGCCTGATAACCTTAGCGGATCCCAAGAACCTGTGTGGTGGGAGAGAGCAGCCTCCCCCAAGTCATCCTCTGACCCCCAAACTCACTTTGGGAATCACAAGCACACGCTGAAGTCTACACACATACAATAAAGTAACTAAAATTATTTTTTAAAACACATCTATGTATTGCCTTATGATACATTATGTGTTAGGTAAGTGCTCTTCACCACAGCTCATTGCTCTCAGATCAGTGTAGGTCCACTCAGGTACCCTGTTCCAATGTCTCAGTCAATGACAGGGCTCAGGTCCCATCTCTAAGGAATTCAAAGTAATCATATGACTCATCTATTAACACTGAAGGAGCTCTGCAAACCACCCAGTAGAGACTCCTTAACACTTATAACTCCCTCAAACCAAGTATCACCGTAGTGGTCTTGGAGTGTGCAGGAATGGAGAAAAACACAGGTCAACTGTGAAGCTCCAACTTTAACACTTCCCCAAAACCTGTTCCCTAGATCATTAAGAATGTGGCTAGTAAAGAGCCTTTGTTCTCTTAGGGCAGCTGAAGGTCTTCTGTTCCTCCACCTGACAGCTAGCTAGGCAATTATCTCAGTTGCCCCAGCCAGGCACCCATCTTCCTATGTTTGAGACTGAAAGGAAAATTCAAAGGCTCAAGGCCGAACACTGTGACGGAGCCCACCCAGCCGCTAAGACTAACAAGGCCATAAAGATAAGGGAGCGCCTGCCGGGGCTAGGAGAGAAAGAGCACAGGGAGGGAGTACCTGCCGGGGCTAGGAGGGAGTGCAGGGAGAGCTGAAGCCGGCCTGGGCGATCAGCTCGTAAACTATCTGCCAAGAAGGCACCTCACCCCGGTTCACTCAGGGTCACACACTGACCAGAGGTTTCACAGACTCAGATAAAGCCCCCGGCCTCTGGAATTCCCCTGCTCAGGCTGGCGCATAAATTTCACTACTATGTCAAGACCATCTGGCAAGAAGGTATCTCCCCCGGCCTGCTCAGGGTCACACCAGCTGCTCCGGCTGACGCACACGTACTATCTCCCATGAGTCACCCGCTTGTGGCCGCGCCAACTCTCCCCGTCCCCCCCCAACCCTAACCCCATAAAAACCCCTTACTTCTGAGGGTCTGGGTCGACTTCCTCTGTCTCCTGCGTGAGATACGAGTTGACCCGGCCCTTGTCAATAAAGTACCTCATGTGTTTTGCAGCAAGGTGTATTTCGCGTTTCTGGGGACCCGAGAGAGTTCCGGACTCGAGGGAGTTCCTCCCTTCAGGGTCTTACACAACCTTCCCAAGAAGGGTTGTTACCAAGCAGCCATCTACAAATGTGGCAGATACATTCTTCTGTCTTTTGAATTCGTTCACTTTGTTAATGAATTTGTTTCATTTAATTTAATTAATTCAACTCATGAATTTATTAATGCATGTTGTAGGATGTTATTCTCAGAGCATGACATGCTCACTTCTATCTAAAAGCTAAATCAGTTGCCATTGCCCACAGGAAAGCCTCCTAACGTTCCATGTTCGAGTAAACAGAAGGGACCATGAGTTCTAGACACATAGGCTCTGCCTCTCCATGGGGATATATAAGATTTTCATTGTTGGGAGGAAGGGGGTGCGGCTGGAGCAGTAGACATTTTCTTCAAGTAATGTAGCTGCCCATACGTTACCTACATTCCTGTAATCCCTTGCCCACACTCTTTTAAATAAGTCTTCAAGTAGGCTTTGTTTATTTTTAGGATTTATTATTTATCCTTTACACTTTTTTATCTATCTATATGTGTGTTTTGTCTGCCTGTGTGCATGTTCCTGCAGAAATCAGAAGAGGTTGACAGATGCCCTGAAAGTGAAGTTGCAACCAGTTGTGAGCTACCTCGAAGGTGCTGGGAACAGAACCTGGGTCCTTTGCAGGAGCAGCTAGTGTTCTTAACTGGTGAGTCATCTCTCCACCCCAAAGATTGTATTTATGTGTATGTGTGTGTGTGTGTGTGTGTGTGTGTGTGTGTCTGTATGTGGGCATGTGCATGTAGTGAAGACACCTATAGATGTTAGAAATGAGCTCTAGATTCTCTGGAGCTGGAGTTACAGACATCTGTAATGTGGTGCTGAGAACCAAGCATGGGTCCTCTGTAAGAGCAGCAAGAACTTTTAGCCACCGAGCCATCTCTCCAGCCCCATAAATAATTTTTAAAAATTCAGAAATAGGGCTGGAGAGATGGCTCAGTGGTTAAAAGCACCAATTCCTCTTCCAGAGGTCCTGAGTTCAATTCCCAGAAACCNTATGGTGGCTCACAACCATTTGCAATGGGGTCTGATGCCTTCTTCTGGTGTGTCTGAAGAGAGCAATGGTGTACTCATTCATATACATAAGAAATAAATAAATGTTTTTTTTTTAAAGAAAATGAGAAATAGTTCAATAAATAGGCAATATCTGAAAAGCCTTGGGGGCCCTGACCAGTCAGGGTACCAGTCTCACACAGGAACATTCTGGAAGCAGTTCCCATAAAACGTTCAGGTAGGGCTGCTTTCTGGGGCTCACTGACCTCTTGCACCCCTGACTTCCCTCCCACCTCTCCTTTTCCATCCATGTTCCATGACTGCTCTCTGACTAAATTTTAACTCATTTTTTTTGGACTATGTGTGAGCACCTCAAGAATTTCATAGGCACATGGACACAGACACGCCCTCAGAAAATAATAACACAGGACCAAACCAAAACCCAAACACCAGGAGTAACCACAGCACCGGATGCCTCTTAGAAGAATGGGCTTACCCTTTGTAATGTGGAAATAAAGAAACAGGGTGGGAAAGCCATCTTATAAATTAATATCAGCTTCATTTACTAAAGACATGGCACTAGTTTATGTAGTAATTTATCAGTACCTGGTTATAAAGAAAAAGTCTAGCCATGTAGGTAGGGAGATGGATGACCACCTGAATTGGGTCTTTAGAACCCATGTAAAGTTGGGACAGAAATCACTCTACAGAGTTAACCTCTGACCATCACATGTACACTGGGGGATTCACACCCATTTTCATACATTTAACACATGCATCTATGCACACGCTCTCTCTCTCTCACACACACACACACTAATAATAATAATAAATATGACTCCTTTTATAAAAAGCTTATACAGTCATCACTTGGGCCCATACAACCAGACCCTATTTCTCAGGGTCTGACCAGCAAAAAGAATAGAAAGGTCAAAGCCAGACCTAGGTATAAATCTGTGGAGACAACCTACCCAGACCCACCCTCCAAATACATCACAGTGGTTTTGCATAACTGCAACTGAAATGTAACTATTAAAGAGAAAGTCTGATGCAGATATAAAATCGCAGTAAAAAGACACAGTACACTTCTGGGATGTCCAACCATGTCATGTCCCATTAGGCTCTTATACTCTTGAAGCTGGTGGCACTAATTTACTGCTTCCATCGTAAAGTTCTTCTCCTGGGAGAGAGAATAGGGATTCTTAATCATAGCTTGTGAGTGACTTGCTTCACTAACCAACGGTGGAAGAGTCTGTAGTCAGAGGTGGTTCTGGGGGAATTGGAAGGGTTGACAAATCTGCCTGGAACTCCACAGATTTCTCAGCTGGAAATCCTTCGAAATGCTGTTGATTCCGTTCTTTGTGGAAGTTGTCAACGCACAGTTGGAATAGGGTCCAGAGAAGAAGACAAAGCTGCTGGTAAGAATGTCTATGTACATCACACAGAAAGATGAAGAGGGATTGGGTACTGGAATCGTGGCTCAGTTGTCAATGTGCTCACCAAGCATGTACCATGTCCTAAGTTCAATTCCCAGTGACACATGAAGTAGGCATGCTGGTGCACACCAGCAGTCCCAGCACTCGGGAGGAAGAGGCAGGAAGATCAGAGGTTCAAGGTGAGTCTTCCACACATGCACACTATATATACACAATATATAAAATTCTGAGACATCCAAGAGTACAGGAGACCAAGACCAAGACCATGACCCAATAGATAGATAGATAGATAGATAGATAGATAGATAGATAGATAGATAGATAGATAGATAGATGGATGGATGGATGGATGGATGGATGGATGG
>NC_034612.1:16234001-16275329 GCF_900095145.1 Mus pahari | reverse complement strand
GATAGATAGATAGATAGATAGATAGATAGATAGATAGATAGATAGATAGATAGATAGATAGATAGATAGACAGACAAGCAGATGGACAGACAGACAGATTAAATAGGTAGTCAAACCTCTCAAAACTAGGGTACACAGAAACAGGTACAACTGACTTGAGTCTACAGAAAGATTTCTCAATTTTAAAAGTATTTTTAATTTATTCTTTGACAAGTTTTGTGATTTATACAATGTACTTTGATCCTCTCAATTTACAAATATCTCACTTCAAATTCCCATAGTGCCTCCACCTCATCTCCATCTCCCTCCCTACCTCATGTCCTTTTGTACTGTTATCTTAAAAACCCCAAAGTCCAACTAGTCTTTTGTATGTGTGCATGAGTATAGGGCCATTGACTGGGACACAGGCAACCTATCAATGGTCCTATCTCTCACAGAAAGTGGTCCTTCCTCCCTCTGCAGCCATCAAAACACCAGTGGTGCCACAGCTAGGGGTGGCACCTCAGGATCCCCTCCTTCTCCAGCCACATTGGCGTTGTGACTGACTTGGTCTTGTGCAGGTAGCCACAGCTGTTGTGAGGTGACGTGCTACATCATGAGGACAGCATTTGACAGCTCTTCTTCCCATCTGCTAGCTCCTGCATTCTTTATGCATTCCCCCTTCCCTACAGAAAGACATCTTCAAGTATGTGAGCTGGCTCAGGAAGAATTTCCAATCTTCCTTGTGCTAAATCCTGGTTGGACTTGAGCATTCTCTTTCGTGAGAGGCAGGAGATGACGCAGCAGGAGGAAAGGTGACATCACGTTACGGAGCAGACGACCTATGCGTTCGTGAGCTTTCCTGTAACATTCATAAAACACTGGCCCGGAACAGCTTAAGGGAAGAAAGGTTTTGTATGGCTCACACTTCCATGTCACAATCCATCAACAAGAAATGACAGGGCAGGGAGTCAGGGCAAGAACCTGGAGGCAGGAACTGAAGTAAAAACCATACTTACTACCTTGCTTCCAATGATTTGCTCCGCCTGCTCTCTGATAGCGCCCAGAACCACTGGTCCAGGGATGGCACCACCCACAATGGGCGTGGCCCTCCCCCACCAATCATCAATCAAAAAATGCCCCACAGGCATACCTGCAAGCCATTCTGTTGGGGATGAGTCCTCATTTAAGGTTCCCTCTTCCAGGATGACTCTAGTCTGTACCACTATGCCCATCTATATTAGTTCTTTTTCTCCTTTCTATGAGAAAATACCTTGACAAGAGTAACTTAAGAAAAAGATTATTTTTGGTTTTGTTATTATTATTATTGGCTCATAGTTCAAAAGTACAGTCCATCATTGTGGGGAAGGTGTGGCAGCAGGAACAAGAGGCAGCTGGTCACATGCATCTGTAATCAGAAAAGAGAAAAGTGAATGCTATTGCTTAGCTCAGTTTCTCATTTTTATTCAGCCCAGAACCCAAGCCCACGGGATACTTCTGCCCACATTTAGGGTAGGTTTTCCCACATGAGGTACCCAATCTAGAAAGTTGCTCACAGAGATACACACATGTTTCTCTCCTGGGTGATTTCTAGATCCTGTCAAGTTGAGGCAGTAACGGCCACCTGAAGCCTATAGTCTCTCTCCTCTGAGGATGCTGTCAGGGCTCAACGAGGAAAACCCAAGGCTGTAAGCCAAAGATAACTGCTGTTTCACACCGGTTCTCTCCTCCTTGCTCAACAAAAACCCCTCCACTCTGCAGCCTCTCAGGAACAAGGCATCTGGTTAAAAAAAGAGGCTGCAGGGGAGTGTGAGCAGCTGACCCACAGCTGCCAAGAAGACGCCAGAGGACATCCGCAAGAGCCCCCAGGAGTGCTTCTGCTATATGAAAGCAACATCCGGTAGGGACCAACGCTCCATGTCTCCCTCCTTCCTATTCCAACCACTGCGTGTGAGGACCTGCACTCAGAACACCATCTTGCAGCGGGAAGCAGTAGTCCTGGTGATAAAAGAAGCCCTAAGCATGTAGGAGGAAGGAGAAACAGGTATGCCCTCCCCTTCTCCTTCCCCCCGCAGTGAGAGAATCTGCTAAACCTGGGGAACGCTCACAGTGTTAAGTCCCAAGGAGCCCACTCACCAACGGGCTCACTTCTAACTACAGAAAAGATCCAGGTGAGTTTTTGACTAATGTGTCCACAAGCCAGTGTTCACTATGCTGTGTTTTTAATTGTGTCGGTGGGTAATCGGAGAGTTGGTTTTTTTTTTTTTCCAGCTACTTCCAAGGGTGCTGCTAGTGGCCTGGCTGAGAACGGTATTTCTATGGCTGCCCTGTTCTGAATAAAGAAACTGTGTAAAGACTAAGGAAGCAACTTAGCACCTAGACTTTCCAGGTCCAAGTTCTCAAGAAATGGCTACATAAGAAATACTTGAAGTTGTGTTTCAGAGCAAGGACATTTTTCCTCTGAGAATGGATGGCTTTTAGAAATAAATGGGATGACTCAGGGACTTTGAGGACCGCTAAGATAGCTAACAAGAAAATAACACACATCAGCAAAACCTCACCAGCACCATCAACCTTTCCCATACAAGAAACACTCACTTAAAGTAATCTCAGAGGCAGTTTTCTAGGTAAACTGAGCCAGGCATCAGAACAAATGTGTGCCCTTCCCAGCTTCCTCAAATGATAACCAAGGTCACCAATTTCTCTGGGTCCTTTTCTCATTCTTAGTTTGGGTAAGAGATGTTCTACTGCTAGAGGTATTGAGCTTGTGAATCCTGTGGTATATGACTTCTATTTCTGTAAGTCCAATATTATGAAGAGTCTCATACTTTTCTACAAGTCTATTTCTACTTAATCAATCACTGTATCGGTCTCCTGAGCTAGCAACAACCCCCCTGCTTCTACCTTCACCCCATCTCATCGCTACCTCTTGATGCAGACATTGATGACCCTGTTAAAATCTGTTCTGTGGATGGGTCTACAAAGATAGCCTGGGTTAAGTGTTTGCCGTGCTAAAATGAGGAGCCAAGTCCAGATCCCCAGCATCCATGTGCAAAGGCAGAGGCAGAATACACTGATAATCTTAACAGTGGGAAAGGGGAGACGGGATGCCTGGAGCTTACTGGCCAACTTAACTACTGAGCTAAAAGCTCAGTGAGAAGCCTGTCTCAAAAATCAGGAGATAGCAAATGAGGAAGACGCCTGTTGTCAACCTTTGCCAGAGATATCCTAGCTTTCCTGCACTCCTGGCACCAGGCTGGCTTGGTTGTCAGCTTAGCCCCAGGGTGGATCACCTTCCTATATACTTTCCCCAGTGAAACACTCACTCTTCTGTTTGATACTCTGATATCTTCCTCTATGAGCCGCATCCTGTATGATACTATGATATACTCTTCCGTAGACCACTGTCCTCTAAGGTTCCTTCCCCCATGGACCATGTTCTCCATAATACTCGGATGCTTTCCAGTATAGGCCATCTTCCTCCATAATACCATCTACCATGGGCCACTCTTCTCTAAGATACTTATTCCTCCCCCACCATAAGAACTCTTTCTTATGGTATAATGCCTTCTCCCATAGACAAAACTTCCCTGTGGTACCTTCCTTTATGGACCGCTGTGGCCTGTGATGCTTTCCCCGCTGTTGACTAACTTTTCAGTGATACTGTGATACCTCAATTCAGCCACCAGTTTTTTCCTCTGATAAATTTCCTATTTTTTTCTCTCTTCCTTCAATCTCTATACATAACATTCTTGCTAAGTGAATCTTTCTTTCTTTTCTTTCTTTCTTTTTTTTTTCTTTTTTTTCTTTTCGAGACAGGGTTTCTCTGTATAGCCCTGGCTGTCCTGGAGCTCACTTTGTAGACCAGGCTGGCCTCGAACTCAGAAATCTGCCTGCCTCTGCCTCCTAAGTGCTGGGATTAAATGCATGCACCACCATTGCCCTGGCCTGAATCTTTCTTAATGTCTTCCCTGAAGGTTACTCCCAGGACAATTCCCTGTGCTCTCCACAGAACTTGATATCTAACACACTATATAGCTTACTTATCTTGCTGTGTGTCTGCCTCCTAAGGAGACAGGTTTCCTGAGGATGAATAGTCCATCTCTATTTGCTACTGTTTCTCCAATAGTCATTGGTGTGAAGTCAGTATATATAGAAATATGTCATTGATGGATAGATGCAGATATGCATAGAGTAAAGGATAGATTTTTGGATGGATGGATGCATGCATGCAAGGATAGATAGATAGATAGATAGATAGATAGATAGATAGATAGATAGATTAATGGATGCATAGATACATGGACAGATGGACACACAGATGCATGCATGACTGGATAGATGCATAGATACATGAATGGATAGATACGTGGGTGGGTGGATGGATGGATGGATGGATGGATGGATGGATGGATGGATGGATTGATGGATGGATACATGGATGGATACATGGATGGATGGATGGCTACATGGATGGATGGATGGATACATGGATGGATACATGGATGGATGGATGGATGGATGGATGGATGGATGGATGGATGGATGGAAAGATGGATGGATGGATGCATGCATGCATGCATGGATAGATGGATGGATGGATACATGGATGGATGGATGCATGGATGGATGGATGGATACAAGGATGGATACATAGATGGATGGATGGATGGATGCAAAGATGGATGGATGAATGCATGCATGCATGCATGGATGGATGGATGGATGGATACATGGATGGATGGATGGATGAATGGATGGATGGATGGATACATGTATTGATGGATGCATGGATGGATGGATGGATGCATAGATAGATGAATGAAAGCACTGGTGTGTTGGTGGTTATATGTCTAGATAGATGTAGGCAAGATGGACCAATGGACCAATGTGTAGATGGATGGATTGATAGGTGAATGGATGGGCAGGTGGATGAAAGCACAAATGGATAACATACTTGTGGACAATAGTTACCTCTACATGTGGCACTCTTATCATGACACTGAACTATTTTCTAGTCTTTGACCCACCACCATAGATTTTGGGTTCCAGTCCTTATGCATGCTTCCTCATTCTTATCTTCCTCCCATTGCTCCCAGGCACCTTTCCACATTTCTCTGAATTTTTAGAACTTGGCAGTCAGTTTCATTCCTGCTGAGTTCCACTTTCCTCTTAATAGGGGCAGAGATTTCCTTTTCCCAGGAGAAATGTTAAATGGCAGAGTCAGGTTACACTGGAATCTCAAACAGTCAAATATAGGTTTCTGCTGCTGCGTTTAATTCATCTCCATGTGTCTAACTCAATGGTCTTCTCTGGAGGCATTTAATAAGCACCTGCAGAGTATCTAGCCTTCATTTTTGTTCTTGAATCAACTTGTTTTAGCATGTAAGGTTTGGAATACCATTAGACTCAAGTTGACTGAGATTATATGTTCAACTTAGAAGCCAAGACTACATTTAGTTTAATCACCGAACTCCCACAAGTTTTGCGATGGAATTGTGCTTATTAAATCATGGTTAAGTTTAAAATCGGATTACTCCATTAATATAACCATACTGGAAAAGTGCTCATGAGCAAAAGAAATGGCTTAGAATCAATGCCCATCATCAAGGTAGGCTGAAAAGCAGGGTTTCAAAGTACTTCCTGGCTAAGTACTAAAAAGCAAATGACAGTGACCTCAGTATCAAAAATAACAGGGGCCACTAGCTTTCCCAGGAAATGAGAGCTCATAGCAGCTTGGAAGCACTCATAATTGGGCTGGGGAGGTAGCTCAGCTGGCAAAGTACATGTGCGAAAGCCTAGGGGCATGAGTTCAATCCCCAGAACCCACACTTTAGAGAGCTGGTGGAACGTGCTTGTCATCTCAACACTGATGAGGTGGAGACATGGGGGGGGGGGGAACACCTGGGGATAACTGGTCAGCTAGTCTAGCTAAATTCAGTGAATTACAGACTAGTGAGAAACCCTGCCTCCAACACAAAATAAAAAGGATCCTCAGAAACAGCACCCAACATTGATCTCTGCCCTCCACATGACCGCACAGGCATGCAACCTGCACAGGCATCTACCCACACATGCAAACACAACTACACACACAAAATAATGGGAACACTAGTAATCGTCAGGTATTAAAGCCCAATAAAGTGAAGAAATGAAATGTTAGTCCAAGAGGAAATGGTACGTGAGTATGCACACATACACACATGCACTCTTTTTGCTTAGATTTATTTATGTGTATGAGTGTTGTGCCTGGATGTATATCTGTGTATCACCTCCATGCAGTGACCACAGAGGCCAGAAGAAAGCATGAGGGCTTCCCTAGATCTAGAGTTGAAAAGAGGTTGTGAGTCTCCGTGTGGGTGCTAGGAACTGAACCTGGGTCCTCTACAAGAGTATCACATATTCTTAACATCTCACGCGTGTACTATCGCAAACATATGCATTTCTTCAGGAGAGAGAACACGGGTGAGCTATCCAAAAGAGTTAAAGCATCTATTTTGACCATCCTCCAGGTCTATGGCTACACTGTGGGGTTACATCAATATCCATAGAGACTGACTCCAGCCCCCCCCCCCCCGAAGCTGGAGAATTTAGTGAAGAAGATGCAGTCAGGTCACAAGTGGAACAGCACACTGAGTGCCATTTGAGTCAAAAAAAAAAATCAGAATTCTTATAATGTTCAATTAACCCAAGGTCTCTCCAATACTTCTCATCTGGGCAGAAATTCAATGAAGGGATTTGCCGGCTCTTGTAATCTTCAAGTGTGTAAATATCCCTAAGAGAGGAACTCTTCTTAGAGAGAAATGAGACGTTGAGATGCTCAGGCTCCCAATTAATGGGAATCCAATAATTCAGCCATAGCTCCTACTCAACTCACTGTGATAGTTACCAAGGACTCAAATTTTTTCCTTGCAGGACAAAGTCTTGGCACTGACATTTTAGGTCAGATGCCTCTGTCTCTCTGTCTTTCTTCTCCATCTGTGTGCATAAATGAATGCACATGTAAAACAAAAATAGTCTCAGTGGGTTGTATTTACATTTTCATGGACATACATAAACACACACATATAAGTATGTAATAATAATCAAAGAAAACGAGGCTACCAACTTAAGAGTGGGGGCATTACCGGAGGATAGGGAGGAGGGAAAGAAATATTTTAAAAGCAATTAAAAACATATTATTTTTTAAAAATAGCCCATGTTGGAGAATGGACTTTATGTTTCTTATCTGAACACTTACCCCTCAGATCAGGACAGTGTAAAGAATACAGACCATAGTTGGAGTTATTTGTGAGGTACAAAACCAAACAATTTCGAAGTTATGTGGTTCCTCCCATCTCAAACTCTTACAGCTGTTGTTGGTCTTTTTGTTTGGCAAGAAAAATGCAAACCAAGTGACTTGATTCATCCCAAACACATTTATTTGCCCTTGTGTGTGCACCTTCCCATGACCTTGGCAAAGGAGGTAGTCTTTGGTCCCAGCAGGAATGGGGACTCAGAGCACTGGGACAGGACACCAAAGTCAAGGAGCATCTGCCAGCTTTAGATTCATCAGACTGGAGCAATTGCCTAGGGCTTATTTCTCCCTACTCAGGAAATCACATCTTAGCGACTGGAGTCCTTCTTTATCCTGGGTGGTACCCTCAGGGTCCCCCAACCCAGGATCAGCCAGACTGATTTTTAAATCACAGGATAAAAAGACAAGTTGCAAGCAGATGGCTTGATCTCATGCATTCCTCTGCTGGAAAGCCAAGCCACTTATCTCTAATACATGCTGGGAATCACATTCAAAATGTGATTAACCGCCACCAGCCAAGAATGGCTATTATGTTTAACAGACTGATTAGCAAGGGGGGGGGGGGAGCTGCAAACTGCAGTTGGGGTAAATGGAATGTTTTAAATGATGCTAGCTGGTCTGTCTCCACTTCATTTTTAGGGCAATGGTTTGTTACACGTATAACTAATAATGCCAAATAATAGAACGAGGAGCTTCGAGTCTTAATGGACTCATTTAAATTAAATTTGTATTTACTGTCATTCTAATTATTTTCGCAGCGTTTGAGCAAGACCCTTAGATATGCCATGGTGAATGGCCGTCTCTCTAACACAGGGCTGGTTACAACATACCAGTTCTTGAGACATCGAAAACTGCAGCTGTAGGAAACTTGGCAAGACACTTTCAGTTAGAACATTTTTTCTTTAAGACTACTTTCTGAAAATAGCTTTCCAAACTACCCACTTAGGATACATCATATTTACTTGTTTATTTGCTTACAGTGTTACATAAAGCTACTTTCTTGCAAATGTATACTGTTCTTAGTACTCACACCCATACCTTAATAGTCTCTCCTTTTGCCTCTCTTCTTCTTGCTTAGTCCCCATTGATCCCTTCCATGGTCTTATCTCTACTTTGTGCTATAAACCCTATATATTTATGTATCTATGTATTATGTATTTATGGATCTATGAAGTCTGGGTTCTACAAATGAGAGAAAACGGTGTTATGTGTCTTTCCAAGCCAATTTGCTTAAGATTGTAACATCCAATTGTATCTTTCCCTGTGAGTAGCATGACCTCACTATTTCTGTTGCTAAAAATCTCTATTATGAACACGAACTACCTTTTCATATTCATCTCTCCTACCATGCTTCCCAGATGGATGTTACTTATGAGCACAATAACCTCCACGGACCTTACTGATGGATCCTCCTTCCATGGACTTGGCCAGATTCACATAAGAGCTCCCTTGTGGTCTTGAGATGAGGTACCATAAATAATCTGCTTTACACTTCAAGTCTGGTTGCTACAGGTTATTTCTGGTTGTACATGCCGGTTTCTGGCTACATCTAAACACAAACCTGCCCTCAGCCCACTTGGCATAAGATGTAGTTGCCTATAATCCCTGGGGACAAGAGGGGAACAACACCTTGGTTAAATCAATCAGAATATTCCAACCAGGACAGAGATGTGCCTGAGATTGGGTGGGAACACAATATCACCTGCGTATATCACATGTATGCTAGCATGGGAAACTGAGCAAAATCACCCCAGACTTCATGAGTTCAGAGCTACATGGACATGGGCTGAGTGGGAAGTATCAGGGGTTGGATGCATGCAGACACTGTTAGAAAATGATTCCAGCACAGAGGGAATTGGGCCAGAGACAGAGAGTGGTGGACCTGTTTGCAACTCTGGAATTAGCTAACATTCATTTCTGTTTGCTTGCTTAATAGCACCTCTGTTTCCTAAAGTAGTTTTAGGATCATAGAAAGAGGAAATGGAAGGTGCCAAGTTCCCACATGGGCCCTCCTCATCCAACTTATAAATGCAACACCTACTCTCCAGGAAGGATCAGAGCCACAGTGGTACACCTGTTACAGTCTGTGAACCCATGCTAACGCACCATTATCACATAATGCACAGCCTCCGTTGAGACCTCTCTTGATGATATAAGTCGTGGGCTTTGCCAAACGTGTAACGGCTGTGATATCATACCAATAATTATCAGTGTAGAAGACTTCTCTCGCTATTCATTTTCTCTCCTCCCAACTGATCCCTAGAAACCATTGATTTCATTGCCTCTACACTTTGGCCTTCTCCAAAACTGTATATAATTGGGTGAGTGTTCCCGACCGCGGAAACACTCCAGTCTAGGTCCTCCTGAAGGGCGGGAATATCTTAAAAGGGAATAGGCTGCGAAAGGAAATTGAAGTCAAGGCAATGTCACACTGGTCAAGGCTCGATTTTTAATAACCGGACTCTGTTTAAGTAACATGAAAAAAATCTCAGCCCCCTCTTTTAGTCTTTTGAAGTTGCAGGCGGCGGTCCGATCGTAGGCAGGTCCGAGGGATCGTAGGCGGGTCCGAGGATCGAGGCGGGGATGAGTGTCTGTTGATGTAGGTGGTGGAAACACAGCAACTCTCTGGTGTGTCTCAGCGCCTGGAGGGGGCTGGTGTTTTGAGGGAGAGTGATTAGTGGAGGTGGGAGACCCCAACAATTGGGAACATAGTATGTCATTTTATTTTGTGTATGAGTGTTTTAGATTGCATGGATCGATGGGCACTTGTGTGTAGTAGCATCCATGGAGACCTGAAGAGAACATTTGACACCAGGAAGCTGGAGTTACAGGTGGTTGCAAGCTGCCATGCAAGTGTTGAGGATCAAACCCAAGTCCTCTACAAAAGCATCCAGTTAGTGCTACTCACAAATAAGCCATCTCTCTAGACCCATTTAACATTTTTTTTTTTTTTTTGAGATGTGGTCTCTCTGTGTTTCTGAAGCTGAGCTAGAACTTACTATCTGGTCTAACTGATCTTCCTGTCTGAGCCTCCTGAGCTGTAATTACAGATGAGCATTGCCACACCCAGACTTCTTAAAATGGTTTCTTCAACCTTAAAATTCTCTGAGTTCTGTTGGATGGGTTAAGTACATTTAGATTTTGCTTATCTATTGATAAAATTATTACTTAAGTTTACTGTTGCCGGGAGGTGGTGGCACATGCCTTTAATCCCAGCACTCGGGAGGCAGAGGCAGGCGGATTTCTGAGTTCGAGGCCAGCCTGGTCTACAGAGTGAGTTCGAGGCCAGCCAGAGCTACACAGAGAAACCCTGTCTCAAAAAACCAAAAAAAAAAAAAAAAAGTTTACTGATTAATTACGTTGCCCTCAGTATGTGTGTGTGTGTGTGTATGTCGTTGTTGTTGTGGTGGTGGTGTTTGTTTGTTTGTTTGTATTTGCTTTAAAACTAGGACAGTTAAGGGACTGGAGATAACACAGTGGTTCAGAGCATGGGCTGTTCCTGCAGGGAATCTAGATTAGATTCCCAGCCCCAACATGGTGGTTTGCAAACATCTATAACTCCAGTTCCAGGGGATCTGATTCCCATATGATGCACATACATCTATGTAGGCAAAGCACACACATAAAAATTAAATGAAAAAAATTTAATGAAATACTATTTAAGAAAAAAAGATTATTTAAGTTGAGTTATTGCAACTCAACTTGATGTATAGAAAGGAAGACACTGTGCTCCACGAATCTCTGAAGTCCTCTATCACTCTATGTCTCCTTGCTTTTCTCAAAGAGTAGACCAAAGGTCAAGGAAGAAAGTAGAAGCACACATTGCTTCTTAAGGCACAGATTTTTGCAAGGATGAAGCTGGAATTTGCTGCACTCTACTAGACAAAGCATGAGGCAGGGCTGGATCTAAAGTCAAAGATCTTGGCTGTGATTCTCACCATCAGCCAGGAGAACTGAGAAGACAAATGACAAGATCTCAGAGAACCTGTCACTCACAGTTTATCAACCAAATAGTCACACAGACTTGACACAGAGTTGATATCCAATAACCATGAAGGACAGAGGGAACCTCAAGTGTTGAAATCAAGTCCTACTGAGCACAGAGCTCCAAGTCTGATCCACAAAGAAAAACAAACAACAACAACAACAACAAAACAGTTAATACACGGTGTCATCATTCAGCATGTATTATCCATCCAATCAACCAATAGAGAGCATCTTCAGGAAAAATAGGTAATGTCCACGAGATATCTTTCTCGCCATAACAAGAACTATGGAGAACTTTTCTTACATGAGGGCCAAACACAGATATAAATGTTTCTTAGGGTATGCTAAGCAGTGTAGCACTCACAAATCCTCTGTACATATTTAAATGTAAAATAACTAAACAAAGTGAAATAAAAATTAAGCTCTAGATCTGGCCAGCCACATTCAGTTGCGTGCGCATCGGTCACAGGTGGCTCTTGGCTACTACGCTCAATAGCACAGATACTAAATGTTCACATCATGGTACAAAGCAGTCTGCCCAGAGCATCAGGGTTTCCCTGTGGATGGTGATGGACTTCTCTCCCGTTATCTCCATGCACCTGCAGGGATAGAGGTCATCATAAAACGTGGTGCTGCCTCTTAGACTGACAAGATGGCTTCCGTCGCTAAGATGTCGCAATCTATTCCACATCTTACAGTGTGTTTTAGTTAATATTTAGGGGGCTCTGAGGAGATGACTCAGTGGTAAAGCTCTTGCTGCATGAGTGTGTCAGGCCTGAATTCAGATTCCCCATAACCCACATAATAAATAGCAAAGCACAGCATTGTGCCTCTCTAATCCCAGTGCTCCTGTGACAAGACAGAAGATTAGAGACAGGACAATCCCAGCATCTCTCAACCCTCCAGTCTGGTGTATGCACGAGTAACCAACAGGAGACCTGTCTCAAACAGATGGAAAAACGGGGACCGAGAGCTGATGCTGTCTTCTGACCTCCATGTGCACATGGATAGGGTGGGGGAGGGGAAGAGAGGCTGGAACGATGGCTCGGTGGTCAAGAGTACTTGCTGCTCTTCCAGAGGATCCAAGTTCAGTTCCCAGCACCCACATCAGATGCCCACAACTGCCTATAACTTTAGCTCCAAGTGATCCAATGTCCACTTTTGGCAGAGAGAGAGAAAGAGAGAGAGAGAGAGAGAGAGAGAGAGAGAGAGAGAGAGAGAGAAGGGGGTGGGGGTTGGGGATCACAAATAGAAATTAAAATAAGTCTTAAAAAAGAAAGTGTTGTGGGGGGGCAGAAAAAAATGATAACCAATACAATGTATATTGTAAAGGGTTGAAGTAAATAGAAATAGCATTTAAAATAGTAACAAAATAGCTATGACTGAAGACCAAAAACATATCAGCACCTGCCAGGACTTGCTGCTGTCTAAAGCTTGACTTTCTCATGTGGGAAATAACCTGGCAATCTTCCATAATGCCATATATCTATATCATGTAAGGATTTGGTCAAAATGGCAAGACATAATTTGTGTGGAGCATCATAAAACCAATCTTTCTCATCACAGACATATTCATTTGTGGGTAGACGGGACCTTGTGATGCGGAGAGGATGAAGGGTGTCTGAGAGAAACCCGAACACTTAAAATCAGACCCTGGGAACACAGCTCTAATTCTGATTTAATGCCAGCTCTATCAGAATCAAGCCTGCATCTACACGGCACAAATGATAATGTATGTCTTAATGGCCTGAGCATTTTACCTCCCTGTGTTTTTTAAATCAAATTCAGCTCCATGCCTTGCTTCCTTAGAATACTATATATTTTAGTTCCACTTACAGGCGGCTGCATGAATTAGAAAAAGCCTCAAACTCAAAAGCAATCGTATCTTAATTTTTAAATGTTATTAGTGAAAAAAATGAGCTGTCCAGCTGCAAAGTGGTGCCGTTATTCTGATGCGAGGCACGGGTTCTGTCTCATTTAGCCCACCCTCCTGCCTTGCAAAGAAGAGAGAAGTCAGCTGAATTCCCCAAGGGAGACCATTTTTCCTCACCTTTCTCTTTCTCTGAGAAGTATTTAATTTGGGGGTGTTAATTATACTTCTCATCGAAATTAATTTTTATTTTACTTAAGTTCTTTTGGTTCCTGTTAATATTAATCAGCTGCTGGGGCATTTGGTAAAATGAACTGATGTTTAGGGCTTTAATTTGCTTCTCTCTGATGTGGACTCAGTGGTTTTGCTTTTGTATGGTACATGGTTCATAGGTCGGAACGTCTGAACTACTATCATGACTAGTATGAGGACATCAGAGAACGTACTTGAAACACTCAGAATTCAGTTACAAAATCCTCAATGGTCACCATAATGGCTGTGATAGTTGATATTAATGATCAACTTGACAGGTTCTATATCCCCTAGGAAACAAGCCCCCAGGCGTACCTGTGAGAAAGTATCCTAATTCACTTAATTGAATTGGGAACACTCACCCTAACTGTGGGTTACACCATTGACTGTAATCAGGTCCTAGGCTGCATAAGGGTCTCTAAAGCTGCAAGGCTGGAAAAAGGACTTTGTGGTTAAAAAGCACTTAGTGTTCTTGCAGACAATTGGAGTTCATTTCTCAGCACCAACACCGGTAGCTCACAAATGTCTCTAACTTGCAGCTCTAGGAGAGCTGGTTCCCCCCTGCTGGTTTTCAAGAGTACTACACACACCTGCATACATAGACACATAAATGAAAATAAAATAAATATAACTTTTAAAAGAGAGAACGGTAACTGGGAGCAAGAATTCCTCCTTTTCTTTCTCCTAACTACAAATGCCACATGACCAGTTACCTCATCCCCCAGGCACCTTGACTTCTTCATCATAATGAGCTGTACCCATGTACTTCAAACCAAAATGAACACTTCTTTGTTGAAGCTCCTTTTAGTCGTGGCACTTTATAACAATGACAGGCTGGAAAAGTAACAAAGATGAAGCTCATAAGAAGCCTGGCTTTTCGAGACCTAAGAGGAAGGAATTCCTCAAGCTCATACCAACAAAAGCCCCCAAATAGAACATCTGGTTATCTCTCCTCTTGAGGCCATGGGGGGGGGGGTGGAACACCTAAAGAAGGTATCTTTTAATCTCCTAGAATGGAAACTCAAATCCAACTATGGTAAGAATGACAAAGCCACACCATATGGGGAACTTACAAGCAGTTGAAAATTAAGCAAGGAAGTGCAGCCATTTTTTTTTTTAAACAAAAGCATCCACTTGGTTCCTTGGTTTGGGCTCCTGAGGTGTGCCTTCCCTCCTTGTCTCTCCATACCTCTCACCACAGAACTGCGGGGTGACTCTCTCTGACACATCTGCTGTGCTGTGCTGATCTGGGCCAATAAGATGCTGTGATGAGAGCAGTGTCCCACAGTAGCTGCTCTGTAAGCTACTTGTATTGTCCTTCAAATGTCATCTCATAGGCACTGCCTTCTGGATACAACATGGCCCACTGCACTCACAAACTCACAGCAGATGAGGTTGCCATCACAAGACTTATGTGAGTTCAAGTTCACCCAGAATTCCAGCATGTATTGAGAAAGATACCCAACCCTGATTTAGGAGCCATTGGCAGTTGGTGGCCTCTGAAGGGGTAGGACCATTTTTCTCTGGGAGTTTAAACACTGGTAAGTTTCCCATGCACCTGAGGAAGGACCCATGCATCCATGGGCAACATTGCATGGACTTAGTGGATTGTTGAACAAGAACAGCAAGAGGAGGGGATGATGATAAAGTGGGAGATGGGCATGGGGGAGATGTGGGGAAATTAGAAGTGGGCATGAGAAGCACATATTATCATATTCCATTGTCTCTGTGCATGAAATTCTCCATATTTTTAAAGCACTTGGTGCTTTTAGAACAGAAACTAGACTCATCCCTAATCTGGCATGAGGTGTCCAGTTGTAGCCTCTCAGCCTTGACTCGTGCCTCCGGGTGGACTTTGGGGGATGCCAGAGAAATGAGGTGGGAGTGGTATATTTTGGACTCCAGTGTTGTCCCTCAGTTGCCATAGAACAAGGCACTGACTGTGCCTGGAAGGTTTTATAATATTGGTGCACATGTGAGGAGCCTCAGCAGTTCCAATACAGAAGTGGGATCAACAGGCCAGAAAGCATAGAAGCAGGACTAAGCAACAGGTCATCTATTCTGAGATGATAGAAGACAATTGACTGCAGCTGGGTATGCACAAATACCTGAAGAGAGTGTGAACGTTCTCTTTTTTTTTTTTTTTTTCTGACTTTGGTGTTATTTGCAGAAATATATCATATGTCAAAATTAATTGAGCTGAATGCCAAATATGAGTGGATTTTTCTATATGTAAGTTTGTGTTTTGATTTGTACTGTTTTTATTTTCTGCCCTTTGTTTCTTGTTCATTTGAACCAGAGTCTCACTATTATATCGCTGCCTGGCCTGGAATGCCCTATATAGACCAGGCTGGCCTAGAATTCACAGAGATCTGATTGTCTCTGCCTTCTGAGTGCTGGGATTAAAAGCATGTACCACTGTGCCTAACCCCTACATATAATTTGCAACTGAAAAAACCTTATATATAAAAAGTTTAAAAAATGTACAATCAACCCCATGATTCTAAGACATTTAGTGTCTTAGTCAGGGTTTCTATTCCTGCACAAACATCACGACCAAGAAGCAAGTTGGGGAGGAGAGGGTTTATTCAGTTTACACTTCCCACACTGCTGTTCATCACCAAAGGAAGTCAGGACTGGAACTCAAGCAGGTCAGAAAGCAGGAGCTGATGCAGAGGCCATGGAGGGATGTTCTTTACTGGCTTGCTTCCTCTGGCTTGCTCAGCCTGCTCTCCTATAGAATCCAAGACTACCAGCCCAGGGATGGCACCACCCACAATGGGCCTCTCCCTCCTTGATCACCAACTGAGAAAATGCCCCACAGCTGGATCTCATGGAGGCACTTCCCCAACTGAAGCACCTTTCTCAGTGATAACTCCAGCCTGTGTCAAGTTGACACACAACTACCAGCCAGTATAGTTAGTGAGATAAGGTGTTGAAAAATACTGTTTCCAAGGAAAAATGAGCTCAGGTTAGATTGAGCTCTGGTTCTATTCATGCAGACAGAGAACCTCCCAGCTCTGCAGTATCAGCTGCACGATGATGGACTTGTGCCTTCTATGGATGTGCAGGATGCAGCCAGCACAGTTGTAATGGGCGGCCCTGTACAGAATCCTTTCTTGGAGAGACCATTCTCCTGAAGCCATCCTGCTAGGTTGGAGGCACAGCTCAACTTTACCTGACAGGAAGTATTTATCTAAGTTCCACCCAAAGGAAGGCTTGAAGAATCGCAGGGTGACATTGAGGCTTAAGATCTCTTCTCCAAGCAGGACCCAGCATCAGTGTAAAAAAAGAACACAAAACAAACGGGACCCACTTGAAATGGCATCTCTGTGTAGAAACAGTACTACCCTGAGAATGTCTTCTCTTGTTCCTTTTCCCTTTCTGGCACAGTACTGGGAAGATTCAGAGACCCACTTCTGTCCTTTGGACCTCAATTGTACTATCAATAAAGATGAAGGGGCAGAATAAATAGACTCTGTGACTTCTGGTAGCCCAACTTGTCCTTGGAGGAAAAAAAAAATGAAGACTCTGCAGTGAGACTTAGGGACCACATCCCTGCACCCAGCATCCCAGCACCCTAGCATCCCAGCATCCCAGTATACCATCATTCACCTTCCAAGCTATGTGTGTAGCAGACACTGATGACTGCCCATAGCCAATCAGGAAACAAGAAAGAGAAGCAGAAACATGGGCCACTGTATATAAGGCATGGAGTGTTGTTAAGGAAAGGGTCGCCTTCTCTAGAGTCCCCCAAAGCTCATTACACATGTACCTGCTAAGGTCACCAAGAGTAGATGCTTCTAGTGACATCTGAGAGATTACCAGGCCACCAGGTTAACGTGTGACTCTGCCTACAAGTTACTCCTGACAGCAAGTATTCAATGTGATGATAGAAGACGTGAAGGCTCACAAGACAACCCTTGGGTTCAGGTACCTTCTCTAAGTAAGATCCAAGGTCAAATATATAATGAAATATAAAACAGAGAGCAGGCATTTGCTCATTTGATGACAGCTGCTTGAAGATCGACCCCTCCAATGGACAGAGGAAGTAGAAAAAATCTCAGGGATGGTGTTTTCAGCAGCAGAAAAATCAGAGATAAGAGCACCACTAAGATTGTCTTCACGCCTTCCATCCAGACCGGCCATATGAATATGTACTCTCAAAATATCCACTGGGGCTGTGGTTCCCAGGCTGGTTAACACTTAGATAACATCTTATCATCTGCCTATTGGAAAGATTTCCCAGCAATTTACACACGTACGTACGTAGACACACACACACACACACACACACACACACACACACACACGGGTGCACACATTCTACTGAATCCATTTAATGTTTTTCTCTCTCTGTCTCTCTGTCTCCGCCTGTCTCTCCCCCCCCCCCGTGTGTGTGTCTCTCTCTGTGTATGTATGTATACATGTACATACACCGTACTAAATCCATTTAATGTTGCTTATTACAACATTGTAAGGCTTACCACTTGCGATTGGAT
Source organism: Mus pahari (assembly GCF_900095145.1). Classification (NCBI taxonomy): domain Eukaryota; kingdom Metazoa; phylum Chordata; class Mammalia; order Rodentia; family Muridae; genus Mus; species Mus pahari. Next base: position 16,257,442 of record NC_034612.1, on the reverse strand, counting down.
AACCTATAAAAGAGGAAACGAGAGAAAACTGACTCTCAGCGACCATTGATTGCCTATTTAAAAAACCATCAGTGTGGAGAGGAAGCAAGTGTGAATCCCACTCGCCTCTCTTGTGATTGACAAGTCAATGACTAGCATCCTTTGCTTAGGACTCTTCTCTGCTAACTGTTGCTCCCTAGTTTTCACTGAGACCTAAAGATGCTATGCATGGAGGACTCTGGCAAAGTAGCTCCCATCCAGAGGCTGGAAGAGAAACAAAGATATGCATTTGCATTTCAGATCTGTTTACACAGCGCATTCCACTGGAGTCTAACTCCACCGTTGGGGCATGCTCAATTCTCACCAGCAGACCGGACCATTTAACTTAGGCGTGCCTTCCAGAAACAGCAGTTGAGAAAGAGAGAGAAGAGGAAATTTCAGTGCTGGGAATTTGCAAAATCATCCCTGTTTGGGTTACTAAACACTGCTGGAAAGCGTTTCCCAGAATAATTTGGTTCCATCAACTGCATGAAGATCTTAAGGGACCTATAGATGAAAGCTCACAGATGTACCTGGTGATCGAGCACACTATGCTCAAGACAGCACAGGAGTCCGCGGTTCCCAGACAGAATTAAAAGAAAAGATAATGTGCCTTTTACTTCTGCACAAATTCTAGACAGCTGCTTTATTAATCAGGGATGGTTAAAGAGGTGCTATGAAAAAATGGATTAAATTAAAACCAAAAAAAAAAAAAAAAATGTGACTTGGAAGCACAAGTGTGAAGAGAAACCTAGCCCCTACAGGACTGGTACAATTCTGTCTCTAATTTTTGTGACCTTGTACAAGCTGTTAGCTTCCTCCCTGGCTTCATATGAGAAGTGCCTGTCATTCTGACAAGTGGGATCAAGGATCTGAAAGAAGGCCAGTGGAGCACAGCATAGCCCAGGGTTGTGTTACAGAAAGACGAATGGAGTTGAAAGATTAACAGCTTTTGTCCTCAACTTCAAATCTCTGCTTACGTCTCTAAATCCAAGTGTGTCACGAGCTGCAAGGACACCAAGAAAGCAGATCCCAACATACATGACCGTGTCCATATTGCCATTCGACGTTTAATGCATCTGTCATTTTGCAGAAGCCCCTCCCTCTGCAGGGCAGTGGGCAATATGGCTTAGCATGAAGAAAGGCTAGAATGCAGGACTTTGCAGGCCCTGCCCGAAACACAGCAAAAAGAAGAAGCCAGGAATCAGGGCTCCAAAATATGTGCAGACATAACTGCACTTCTACTGGAAAGCTATTCAACCACATAATTCTTAAACCAAAAAAAAAAAAAATCTTATTTGGAATTAATTATTTTGAAGGCTAGGTCCCCTGTGGATTAGTTATTCTGTGATTCAGGGATGGGAGAAAAAGTTAATAGCTTTCTAATTATATCAATTTTCCATTTTAAAAATCTGGTTCTCATTTACGAGTCTGTCAGGGGATTATCAAGCTACTTGGTCTTTGCTCTTAATTCAGAGAGCAAGAATAAATTAGTGCAGAGAATAAGGTCTTACTCCCTTAAATTACTACCTTGTAAGTTGGAGCAATTAAACTCATTTACTTTTATTGAAGTTGTTAATAAACCCATTTATCAGAAATCTGACTATCTATGAAGGATTCAGGAGTTTTCAGGAAATAGCCCAAAGAAGACCGGGCACCTAACGTTACCAGTTACACATGAGATTAAAAACTAAAATGAATGCATTGATCTCACCTATTCCAAGTTTAAATTCCTGATAAATTGAAAACCCACATTTTTTAAAGATTTATTTTATGTGTATAAATGTTGTGTCTGTATATATGTGTATACAATATGTGTACAATGCCCACAGAAACCAGAAGAGGGCATCAGTTCCTCTAAAGCAGGAATCAGAAGGTTGTGAGTCACCATGTGAGTGCTGGGAACTGAGCCCAGGTCCTCTGAAAGGACAACCAATGCCACGAACCACCAAGGAGTCTCTCGGGCTTTGAATCTTTATTTTTCACATATTTAAAATGTTGACTGATCACCACTGTGTGGACAAATGTCATAGCGCTTCCTGTATCTGCTGATGGGTTCTTTTCCTGTCTTTGCAGTCCCCCAATCATCACCACTTATTTATCTGACATAGAGTAGGGTATGCTATGCTGGAGGGAGGGGTTTCCCATGACATGAGAGAGGTGAGTGATGATTCTCCCATCAACCCCAGCTTACCTGTACCTATAGCTCTTAGTTAGGGGTTAAAGTCAGCCTCATCTGGAATGGGCGAAGGGGGTGTGTACCTGTCTGCATGAGTGTATAAGGATTTGATATTCTTCTCATTGCTATAACAAAATGCCTGACAGATGCAGCTTTAAAAAAGCAGGAGGCAGGTATTTTTGGCTCATAGTTTCATTGAAGAAATAATGATGATAGACCCTGGAAATATCTCATCACATTGCACCCACAACCAGAAATCAGAGAGATTACCACTAACATCCTTCTGGACTTCTCCCCCTCCCCCTCCCCTACTCCTCCCCCTCCCCCTACCCCTACCCCTACCCCTCCCTCTCCCCCTTCCTCCTTCCCTCTCTTTTTCTTTTTTCCTCCTTTTTATTCAGTTCAGGACCCCAGACCATGAAACAGTGCTATCAAAAATTCAAGTTAAATCTTACCTTCTGAGTTAATCTTCTCTGGGGAAATCCTCATAGTTATGGGACTCCCAAATGCTTCTAATCCACTTGAGTCGACCGTGAGGTTAAACATTCATAGCATGCATGGTTGCATTGTATGTACCTTCATGCATGTGCAAGTAGACAGATTATACAGATGGAAAAGGGGAGAACAAACTTGCTATTGTTCTAGTTTCTGCCTCCATGATAAAATGCCCTGGAAAAGAAAAGAGCAGTTTAGGAGAGAAATGTGTCTATTTTAGCTTACAATTCCAGGTTACAGCCCATTATGGTGGGGATGTCAAGATAGAAATATTGAACAGCTACACACACCATATCCACAATCAAGAGCAGAGAGAAATAAATTCAAGAATGTTCATTTGCTTGCTAGTGCTCAGCCTAGTTTTTCTACTCTTCTCGAATTCGGGATCCTCTGCCTAAGGAATGGTGCTGCTCACAGTGGGCTGGGTCTTCTCACACCAAGTAGCTTAATTACAACAGTACCCCACAGACATGCCCGCAGACTAACCCACGGTAGTTAACCTTCATTGACACTCTTCCCAATGATTCCAGGTTGAAAAACGTCAGCAATTAAAGCTAACAAGTACAGGTTAATATCAGAAGAATCCTGGGATAGGAATATTCTTTTTTCCATTTTTTTTTTTTATTTCAAGCTGAATATAAGTCTTAGCTGAAAAGTATCACTCTCAAATTTTGCTCTGACTTATTTTCCCCCTCTCTGGCTCTTCCACATAGTTACCTCAGCATTGACACAATGAAACATGACAAGACACAGTGACATGTCTCACACACTCAACAAGTATTTATTGAGACCTGGCTCTGCCCAAGCACTGCTCGAGATTTGGGAGGCTCAGTGAATCAAACATCACTGCTGTCGTGGGCATTGCTTCATCACGAAGTAGGCTGCAGCCTACATAATAAACAGATGGGTGTGTGTCAGGCCTGGAAGTGGTACGTACACGCTATAAAGGATTGCAGTATTAGTAGCTGAGAGTCTTTACAAAGAGCAGCTAGTATTGGTGTGGTGGTATATTGGTCCAGGTTCTCTAAGGAACAAAAACCAATAGAATGAGCATATATTGTAAGAGGGGTTGTAAGGTGGGGCTTGCACTAGCAGGGCTGAGCATCCCAACTGTGGCTTTCTGCATAAGAGAAACTGAGAGCCCAGTCATTGCTCGAACCGTCGTCTTGTTATCTCAGCTATTCGTACGTGGTACTGAAGGGTTGGAGAATTCCTAGACAGCTGCTGATCTTCAGAAACGACAGACACTCACCAGCAGGATGCAAAGGCAAGCAAACAGCACAGCTTTCTCCTCGGACATCTTCATCCTTAGGTGTTTCTCTGGGAGAGGTCTTCCTTTCTGCCATGAATTCATCCTGGAAATGCCCTCTCAGAGATATCAAGAGACATGGGTCATAGATGATTCCAGATAAGCACACATACATACAGATGGGTACAGGTATATAGATATAGATGTGAGATAGAGATATAGAGGTAGTGATATAGATAGAAATACATACATACATAATATACATACATAAACACACATACATACATACATACATACACATCTCTGGGTATCTATATGAATGTGAGTTTTCAACTCTTTTGTCTTACATGTCAGAGGACCCAACTGCTGGGATATATAGTGAATTTATACTTAGTTTTGTGAGAAATCACTAAACTACCTCACATAGTGTCTGGATCACTTTTTCATTTCCTTCCTCAATGAATGAGAATTACAGCCTGGTCTACAAAGTGAGTTCCAGAACAGCCAGAGCTATACAGAGAAACCCTGTCTTGAAAAACCAAAAAAAAAAAAAAAAAAAAAAAAAAAAGAATTACTGCTACCTTACATTCTCATCAGCATTTAACAAAAAACTTAACATTTTTAAATACCATAAATGCATTTATTTTCTGGTACATCTCTCAGTACTCTCAGTACATTTGTTTCTTTCTGTGGTCTTCGTCCTTCGCCTGAATACTCTGACTCTATTTTTTTTTTCACACCAAAACAAATTTGTAATACGATTTTCTATGCAAAAAGAAAACAAGTCAATTTGGCTTACTGTACTGTGACTGGTGGAAATATGAGGATGCTTGTGTTTGCTTTTGGCACTGTTTTTAATCTAGACAGGATCCGTCTCCAAGACCCATTATTTGAACTATCATAGAAATTCTAGGATTACTGTCAAATCAAGGCAAAGCACTCTCAAGTCAATTCAAGTTTTTCCAATAGATTTCGAAAATGAGGAAGAATTTTTGCCTCACATGCTTCTAGCTGTATTCATCGCCAATCTCATGGACTGTTCTTACTACCTTATTGCAGAAGCAGAGTTGGAGGAATTGAGGCTGAGATGCATCTAGGAAGGCAGACCCTCTTAACTCAGCACAAGGAAATAAAGCCCTGTGAACACTGAACAATATGCCTTTACTGACTTTAGAAGAAATAAATTTTACTGGCACATTAAGAGACCAATGAGCTATGCTATTGCCTCTGTCTGGAGTGTCCCTCTTTCCAAATTTCTAAAGCTGGCTCCCTATTATTAACATTTCTGCCTATATCTGGATCAGGGAGTTCTTACCGTCTTCTTTACAATAACCACTCCCAATTTAATTAACTCTTAATTAAATTACTTGATTTTATCAGCCTGATAAAAATGTAACTAGCCTGAGATATCCCAAGTGTATTAGCTTCTTTTCTATCTTTAATTTTTTTTCTTGTATACACAACATGTGTGCTCTCCTGTGTGTGTGTGTGTGTGTGTGTGTGTGTGTATGGATATGCACAACCATGTGTGCACTTTCCTCAATGAGCAAATGCCTTGTGCGATAGAACAGAGGGTAGGAATACAATGAGCTTGTCCTGGTCACATAATTAACTATCCCAGAGCCACTACACAAAATTACAACATCTGATCATGACTGTATTGGGTTCGTGGAATTTTGGTGTTTAACATTAACATGTGGGTTCTTACTGCTTGACAATAACTTAAATGTGGCTCACACATTTAATGGAAAAAAAAATAACATTGAGAATTTTCTGAAGCTCGAATGTTTTTCCTCCACAGAAGGAATAGGAACTTTCCTCTCCCACAAATGACACGAGCAATTTAGAAAATGATTTAAAAGAAAGAGGGCATCTTACAATATTGCCAATAACAGTTAGCAAATCTCATTAATGAGATACACTGATGGGGAAATCACTACAATTCTACTTTGCAGCAAAATACTGTAATTAAGCCATTGTGTGTCTGTGTTATTTAGCAAATGAATAATTGTACCGTGCCCTTGAGACTTTCTGCTACTCTGGAGCATCCGGCTAATATCCTTGCTGTCTTGTCTGGAGCTCACTTAATGAGCAATAGATTCTGAGCCATGTCCAAGGCAATTGACTACTTTATACAGGCAAATATCCCAGCAGCAGCAAAGGCCCAGTGTGCTGAAAGCTATAACACACTGATATAGATTTAAATGATATTTAACTCTTAAAAGGGGGTGTTGCTAATTTGGAAAGGATCACTGGACATCTTGTTTCTGCCAGGCTTTATGCTGAATGCTGAGAATCTAAGAATCGCACGGTTCTGAGGCTGGGAAAGTATTTAGAAAGAAATCATGAAGTCAACCTGGACGAATAGCAGTGTTACTATATGATAATGTCTGGCCTTCATGCATAACTTCTGCTTTTTATCCACTCCAAAATAACTCTATAAGGGACACACCTGACATGTGTCACTGGGGAGAAAAATAAAAAAGAAGCAAGGAGTATCCGGTACTTCAAAAACTCAAGCAGGAGAATTGCAAACTCAGGGCCAAGTAGAAGAATGCAGAAATGGCTCAGACGGTAAAGGCATTTGCCACCAAGCTAAGAACCTGTGTTCTAGTCCCTGGGGCCCACAAGGGAAAACGAGAGAACTGAGTCCTGAAAGTCATCCTCTGACCTTTATGTTTACACCTCCGTGTTTACAGCTGATCTACTGTGTGTGCGCAAGTTCACACATGCTAAATAAAAAAAGAAAAATCGCCTTTTCAAAAATATTTTATCTTATTGTTTTTAATCCTGCATAGATGAGTGCCTCTGCTTGCTGGTACGTGCGTGTGAAGGCAGATGTCTGTGGAATCTAGAGGTATCAGATCTCCTGGCAATGGAGTTACAGATGGTTATGAGCCTCCTGATATGGGTGCAGGGAATGGAACCCTCCGTGAAAGTAGCATGGGCTTTTTAACTGCTGAATCAGCACTCCAGACCCATAAATAAATGGAACAATAAAAGAAAGGGAGAAAAGGAGAAAGAGAGGGAGATGGGGAGGGGAGGATGGGGGAGGGGAAGGGAGAGAGGGAGAGAGGGAGAGGGGGAGAGAGGGAGATGAGTAGGGAGGGGGAGAGGGAGAGGGAGAGAGGGCAAGCAGGCAGTAGTAAGGGATTGGGGTGAGATGTCCTTGCAGTTGTCCGTGGTTCTCTTTCCTTCCTGCTGACCCGGGAGGTCCTGAGGTCAGAAGAAGGGCAAATAGCTTCAGGTTCCGCTTTGGAGGGAGGGAAGGTGGCCCGGTCTTCTAATAGAGTGAAACTTGGATTTCCCTGCGGTCTTCTTCTATCCCTTCACTGAACTCCCTGAGGCTGAGCACCACGTAGCTTGGCCTGGGAAAAGAGACTTGCCTTCAAAACCCATGCATGATAACACCACCCCTGCGGGTCTGAGCTAGAGTCCAAGCTGGCAGAACAGCCTTAGCAAGCGCCCGCCATGACGTGTGTGTGAGCCCTCTGCCTTCCAGTTCTAGTAATCTCAGCCCAGAGGAGGGTTTCTTATCTCAGCAAGTGCGGTAGGTCTGGCTAGATTTGGACTACACTGACCCAGGCCAGATACCCAAGACAAAAATATCGTTTCCTTAACAATGCTGCTTCGCCGTGTCATTATAACTAAATTAAGAAGTTAAGCGTGGCCCCCTGCAAGGTTTGACTACCCGCATGCAGACACAGGACTAACACAGAGGCGTGGAAGGCTGGCATGCAGTCAAGGGATGGGGACTGTTTACAACAATAAGCCCTTATAAGACGCGTACTCTGTGACTCAGACCCCACCCACCTCTATAGTGAGTCTGAGGATGTTGGGAGCAGAAGTAGAGTAAAATCTATAGTGCTGGCTTGAGGGTCGCTTCTGACTAGTTTTTACTGGCTCATGCTTGCAGAGCTTTGATGCACAGAGCTGCTCTGGGTCACATGAGACCATCCATAGGCTTGGTGCAGAAGCCTAGTGACCCAAAATAAAGAAATCCAGGGAGACCCCTGGAAGAGATGGGGTCCACCCATCCAGGTGACATGTCCCTGTAGCACAAGGGGACTCTCTAGAGAATTTCAACATGATGTGCTAAGGCCTCTGGGTGTTTTATTGGCTAGAATTAGGTTTATGCGTGACAAGCAGATACTAAGCTTAGTTGTAAAAAGGTGTGCAAAGCAGGAAGCTGCTAATGAGAATCTGTTTATTTTAGTTTGCATTAGAAAGGAAAGAACCTTGAGTTCTGCACCAGCAGGCTCCCCTCCCCCCCACCCCCCCACCCCTACAGTTGAGATCAGCCTACTGTGAGGTAATCAACAGAGAGTCAATAGACAGAGACTCTCTCTTACGTAGCCATCCCTACAACAGACCCTTTTAATTGTCAACTTGACACAATCTAGAATCACCTTGAAAAGATTCTCATAAAGGGGTTGAGTAGATGGGGTTGGCCTGGAGGCACGTCTGTGGGAGGTTATTTTGATTGAGTTCATTGAGGTTGCAAGACTTGCCCACTATGGGTGGTACCAATCCCTGGCTCACAAAGTGAGCCGAACACTGCCGTGCATGCATTAATTTACCCCCTCTTTCATCTTGACTGTGGGCGTCTTGTGACCAGTTCTCTCAAACCACTGCTGCTATGATTCCCCTGCTATGGTGAAATATATAATCTGGAATTGTGAGCTGAAATAAACCCCTTGTAACTTAAGTTGCTTTGGTCCAGGTATTTATTTGATCTTGGCACCAGTAAACTAAGACACTCCCCTAAACCACATATATGTGAGTCTTCATTGTCTCTCTTGTTTTGGATCAAGGCATCATGGGGAATGAAATTGAAAACCATCAAGTGAGACAGAGAGCGGGCTTTACTCTCCTGCCGTGGCTCCTGCTGCCATGTCTACCCCATCCCCACGTGGCCCTGCCACGATGGACTCATCCCTTGGGAACTTTAAGCCAAACCAAACTCCTTCTGTAAGTCACCTGGGCCCTGATATCTTAGCCCAGCAACAGAAAGTAACGAATATAATGCACTATGGGAAACCTGTAACCTGTAACTCCAAGTATTAGAGCCTATTAATCACTCTCTAATCTTCAAAACTGGGCTCTGCTCTTAGAACATCTCACCAACCAAAGCACACAGAATGGAACTGAATCTTGAGGAAGAATTTCACCCCCAAGTATGTACAAAACAACAATAAAACAACCTACTATTAAATCTACCTTTGAATATACCATAAGCCAGATGGAAAAGGACTGCATGCCAAAGGACCAAAGGATAATGCCTCTTGCCCTAAGGAGAGAGTAAGTACCTAGCTTGTTTACAACTCAGTGTGCTAAGAAAAAAAAAAAATCTGAAAACTCAGCTGTGGATAAGAGACGGGTGAAACCTTCCTCCAACTGCAGAGATAAGGAATTTCAAACACGGGAGACACTGGTTGTTGTATAAGAACTAGTGTTGGTGACATACAGAACCCTTCATCTCAAGTGACAGGGGTGAATTTTACAGACTCAGAGTCTTGTATCCCAGCTAGGGAAAGGAAGTCTTCTTGGTTCCCTGTTGCCCTAAGAGACCAGGGAGATACCTTTTAAAAACATAACCGCAAGTGGAAAGGCATATGACCCACTAGGAAAATGCTATGGGCTGTGACACATTGACACCTAAGATAGGGGATGCCAGATTGTTCACTTAAACATCTGGGGACTCTCTGGGTTAATAGAAACTAGAGAGACAGACAGTTCAGTGGTCGAAAAGCTTGCTACCCAAGCATAATATCTGAAGTTCAGATCTCCAGAAACTGTGTAAATATGGAGTGTGCATCTCAGCCTGCTTGTACTTCCAGCCTTGTGGACATAAACACATGAACATTTTGTCCTGTGTTCATGTGTTTATGTGCATGTGTGTGCATGCGTGTGTGTGTGTGTGTGTGTGTGTGTGTGTGTGTGTGTGTGTGTGTGCGTGCACACGCACATGACTCTGGAAGAGATGACTCTTTCCGTCAAGGTCTCTCTCAATCAAACCAAGAGCCGAGAGCTTGCCAGCATGGCCACTGTTTCTAGCCAGCTTGCTGTGAGAATACCATCCTCATCTTCTAAGGCTGGAAGAACAAGCAGACTGAGGTGCACACCCCATATCTTACTTCCTCTTTCAATTCCTAGAGCAAGTGTGGGGGAAAAAAACAAGAGACCCAGGAGTTTCATTTTGTTTTTAGTTGGTGTATATTCACTGTACATGATCCTGGGTTTTGTATAGACATTTTCATATGTGTATATAATGTAGTTTGGCCATATTTCACAACCCTATCTTCCTTTTTATTTCACTGATATAATAATCTCCATTTGAACCTATTTCCCTGCAGATGACATAACTTGATTCTCCTTTATGAGTGAATAAAATTCCACCATCTACCTGTACTACATTTCCTTTATCAGGTCATCTGTTGATGGACACCTGGGTTGCTTCTTTAGCTTGGCCTTTGAGAATATGGCTACTATAAGTATGAACCTGGAAGCATCTCTAAGTGTGTGAGGTTGGGGTTCTTTAGATAAATTCCCAGGAGAGGGATAGTGGATCATGTGATCTATTTTTAATTTTTCTGAGGAACCTCTACACTGGCTTCTGTAATGTCTAATATCTAGGGTGTTCTTACTCCATTTTTCTGCATAAAGCTGGCACTGCCAGGCCATAGGTGTTGCACTGGGTGGTTGCTCTCAGCTTCTGACTCTTGGAGCCCATGAGTCTTGAAGTTCTACTTTTTGCACAGCTAGAGACACATAGAAGGTTCTAGATATAGAGATGTTTCTCATGAGACAGAAGTAAACATCTGTTCAGGCATACAAGCCTAACTCTTCTGGTTTCCTTTCTAATGCTAAGACAAACATCATAAGAAAAAAAAAAAAGTAGAAAAAAAGGATTTGTTTAGCTTACACTTCCAGGTCACAGACATCACTGAGTCAGGACAGGAACCCAAGTAGGAACTTGAAGCAGAAATCATGAAGAAGCATAGCTTGCTGGCTCACTCAAATGCTTATGCTTATCTAGCTTTCTTATTCAGCCCTGGACAACCTGCCTAGGGAATGGTGTTCCCCACGGTGGGCATAGTCTTCCCACATTAATTAACAACTAAGACAATCCCCCATAGACATACCCACAGTCCAGTCTGATGTACACAATTCCTCAATGGAGGCTCTCCTCTCAGATGTATTAGGCTGTGTTGAATCAAGTGTATTTAAAGTCTATCCACAGCATTCAGCATCCAAATCTGACTTTCTCACCGAACTCTGGACTTGTCTGCCCACCTGTCTCCCTAGCATTTCTATCCTGGTGTCTTGTCAGCCTCTCGGGTTTTAAATGAACTTCTGTGTTTCCTTCCCTGGATAAGATGATCAACATTTCCTCCTCTATAAATGAGCTTACTGACTCTTCTTCTGGTCATGCTGGTCAAGTTCATGGTGTCGCATCCAAGCGTGTTCCTCTTCCACCCTCTGTAGAGGATCAGCTGCTCCAGACAGCTCTCTGCACGGTGGCATCCACATTCTGAATGCTTCCCTTCACCTAAACCACCAGAGCTCTCTTCCAGGAGGGCAATTTGGAAGTAAAGAGGTTTGAAACTCAACATGTGAGCAGAGTTACGGACAAAAAAAAGACTCCAATTTCCTCTGCTTTATGGTTATTTTTTTTTTCTCCTCTCAGAGAAATCAAGTCCGCACCTGTGTCAGAAATGAAATCTGCACACTGCGAGAAAGGGCATGTCTGTACTGAGATTGCAGGAGGAGTATGGAAGCAAAAATAAAGTGTCTATGCCTTTACTTCAATAATGAATAAGGGCAACATTTGAGACTCAAATTTGCATTTTCCTGCTAGTGATGAGCCCCCAAGGACTGTGGGGTATCACCTGGAAAACCAAGGGACTGTCAGAAACAGCCAAGGACTAGACATTAGATGAGTTTGGCATCTCTGTCCCCTTCTCTTTGGCAAGGAAAGAAGATGCAGCAAGAAGAGGTGAGGGATGAACACATGGTGAATAGGTAATAGTTAACCAAGTGTCTTCTATACATACAACAGGAGCTTTTCTGGAGTTGAACAGTCACGTTCACATTCAGACTTAGCCCCTTGTGCTTCTCTGAGCCCCTGACAACTCCTCTGTAGACATAGCTGAAACTGTTGGCTGCCCTTGAGTGTGTACATGTGTTTTGTTTTGTTTTGCATGGCTTTGTGAACCAAAGGAATCAAACATGGAATCAGCAGCTGGAAAACTACTGCTGATGGGCCAGATGTGTGTGTCTCCTGTTTGAGTAAATAGTTAGGCTGGCGTGGTTGTGCCTGTTGACTTTCCTCTTGCCTCGCTGTGCACTCATGCACACTGGGATTGTGGAGTTACAACAGACACTGGATGGTTATAGAAGCTTAACGTATTTACCCTCTAGCCTCTAAAATAAGAACTCCAACCTGCACAGTCTCTGAGTTGAGACTTGGAGGATGAATAGTACATCTTTGGGCTTAGATGCTGTTTGTCCATGACTCTCTTGTTGTTTTCATTTTTATTTTATTTTATTTGGTTTGGTTTGGTTTGGTTGGTTGGTTTAGTTTGGTTTAGTTTGATCTGCAAAAGTGTCAGAGGAAAAGCATTCAAAAGAATCCAATGGATGAAAGCAGCAGGTATTACTATGCCAATCCAATACCAGTTTTATGCTCCTCAAATATAAAGAAAAAGGAATACATAGACCAGAGCACCAACGGCCTTTCACAAGGCTCTTCAACACCTTATTCAGATACAGCTTGTTTATCATGTAAGAAACCCAACCTAAAGTTCATCCACCCTTTACTCACTCACAGTTTCCAGGAGATCTGTTGTGGGGGGTATTTTTGGAAGCCCCACAATGTTAAGCCCCCGTGATTATTAATTTGCAACCTTTTATCCAAAGTTATATATTTGAGCTTCTGTCCCAGTGTGATGATGGTATTTGGTGGAACCTTTGTGAGGTGATTGAATCATGGAGTCAAAACATCCTTGGACAGGATTAGGGGCTTTATAAAAGACACCACAGAGAGGTCCCTGGTCCCTTCTGCAACATGAAAACACAGAGAAAGATGACTGTCTGTGCACCAGGAAGTAGACCCTCAACAGATGCCAGCAACCCTGGCACCTTGACCTTGGACTTTCCTCCTATGAGGGTGAAGTATAGATTCCTTTAACTCTAACATACTCGAGTAATTGGATTCTAGATCAGAGTCCAAAAACCTGGGATGGTTCACTACTGTTAAATATTTTAAAAAGAAAAGGCTGGGCCTAAGGAGATGTCCCAGAGTGTAAGAACACTTGTTCCTTTTGCAAAGGATATGATTTCAGTCCCTAGCACTCTCCTCAGGCGACTCACACCAGCTTGTAACACAGGCTTCAGGGGATCTGGTGCCCTCTTCTGGCTTCTGTGGGCACTATAGGCATACACATGCAACACACACATTCACACACACACACACACACACACACACACAATTTTTTTTTAAATGAAAATGTAAAAGAAAAAAAAAAAAAAAAGATGGACCTGCCATGGTCATTGACTTCACAGTCTCCCTACCTTGACAGAAAATAAAAGCTTATTTGGTCGCATGACAGACAGCAAAGAAATCAAAGTGTGGAGAGTATAAACTCTCTTAATGAGATGAGATTTTTTTAAAAGGGTTAAAAACCCAAAGATGCTAAAAACCCACCAGACACAGAATAAATGTAAATAATGAAAGACTCGCCCAGCTCAGATTTCACCCATGTAATTATGTCTGTCCCGGTGTCTTAGTTTCACTGATGCTGGGGTTTTTTTTGTATAGATGCTGAATCTCATCAGAAATTTAATAAGAGCAAATAATGAGAGATTCGGTCTGTTTAGTTATCGTCTGTGTAATTACGTCTGTCTCGGAATCTTACTTTTGCTGGGCTTTATTTATTTTTTTCGGCCCAGTGTTCAAATTTTAATTGCATAAGAAGTGATATGACTCAAATCAATCAAGACATAATCGCAGCCTCCCCTCAATTGCTTAGGATTCTCCTGGATTAATTAATGCATGTAAATAGAAATTCTCAAGAGATTGGGCTCAGGTTTCCAAATGCAACAGCACCCTCAAACAGAACTTAGTTGTCTTAATTGCATCTTCAAGGGGCGTCTGGCAAGAGGAACTGCATGGTCTCCTTAAGGAGTCTATATTAAGGTTTTGTTATTCTTCTACACTATAAAAAGATACAGGCTTTTCTCAGATAGATAGAGGTATAGATATAGAGATAGAGATAGAGATATATAGATACACAGTGTGTGTTGAAAGATATATAGTGTGTGTTGATATATATATATGAACAATATATTTACACATATATTGTATATGTGTGTATAGATATATATTATATATGTATACATATATACACATGTATTTGTGTATATATATATATATGCACACATAAATATATCATGCAAAGTCTGTATAATGTTTCTTGTGTGTATAGTTACAGCTAGGGCACCTCTCTAGTTGGACATAAGATCTATTCAAAAAAAGAGAAAGCATGCTTGCTACTGGAAATCTAACCAAGTGCCTGAGCCAGTGAAATCGTGGATCTTGATGGAGAACTAGCAGCCAACTCTTTACTGAACTACACTCTGAATAGCTGTCCTTATACCCACTAGATATGTGTCGTCTGCACCCCTCACCGGCCTTTTCAACAGACAGAAGCCATTACAGGAGACCACAACCAATCACAATGCAGGGTTATGGAACCCAGTCTAAATGGATACATCTACAAAGCACTCCAGCACCTAAACCTCAGGAAACACTGGAGAAGAGGGTATCAGAAGATCGTAGGACCCAGAGGATCAGGGAGTTTGCTTGAAATTAAGGCTCTTAGGAATGTCAGAACTTACACCCAAAACATCTTACCAATGTGACTGCCTAAATGATATGAACAAGGACAATGACAATCTTATTTTTTTAATTTTTGCATATATTCATTTTACACAGAACCAAGCCACATAATGATATTTTGTATGATCATACATTAAACAATGAACATATTTGTCCCAAACCCTGAACCTCCCTTCCTCCTCCTCCCTCCTTTTAGTCTGTCCCCCAGACAACATGTCTATTTTTATGTCATAGAGAGATATATGGTTTTATGTATCAAATTAAAATCCAGGAATCATATAAAAAGGAGAATCTACAATATCTGTTTTTTCTGAAACTGGTTTGATTCATTTAATATAACAGTCTCTAGTCACATCCATTTTTCTGCAAATGACATAATTTCATTCTCCTTTTAAATTTTATTTTAGATTTACTTATTTTGTATGAATGTTGTTTTACCTCTCTCTCTCTCTCTCTCTCTCTCTCTCTCTCTCTCTCTCTCTCTCTCTGTGTGTGTGTGTGTGTGTGTGTGTGTGTGTGTATACCATGTGTATGCAGTGCTCAATGAATCTAGAAGTTGACATTAAATCCCCAGGAACTGGTGTTACAGCCAGTTGTAAGCTGCTGTGTGGAAGCTTAGAGCCTTTGGGGTAAATACTCACGAATTTAATTCTGATTTATCTAAATAAAATGATTAAAAATGGACATTTCTATACATCAAAACTTAAACCTTTAGAAAACAAATAGTCCTTGCAGTCATTTCAGATGTTGTATTAAAACTCCAGTCCACTTGACAAGGGACAGATTTCAGGCTCTATAGTGTGCATGGTGCTGTGCAAAGGGACATTCTTAGTCATGCATGTGTTTTAATCCTGTGAGCCCATGTCTCTCTGCTCCTTTGATAATCCTTCTAAGGAAAACCAGTCAGCAGGTAAAATTATTTATTCATTTAAATGTGAGTTTTATAAGAATATTAGCCAAGAGAAGTAATTTAAAAGGGAAAAGTATGTTTCTGGCAGCCCACGTGAGTTCAGTAGAATATTTATTTGTATATTCGTTTATTTATTTATTTTCTGTGCATGGGTGTTTTGCCTGGGTGTATGTCTAAGTAGTGTATGCATGCCTGGTACCTTCAGAAGCCAGAAGAGGGGATCAGATCCTTAGAGTTGGAGTTACAGACTTTTATGAGATACCATGTGGGTGCTGGAAAATAAGCCAGGGTCCTCTATGCTCTTAGTCACTGAGCCACCTCTCCAGTCCCAAATAACTATTTAGAAAAAAAATAATAAGATTTTCCTGGTTTTTAGTTTGCCAGTAGGGTACTCCGCCCCTCTCCTTCGGAGACTGAAGCCCTCATCCGACAATAGAGTCTGCCGCCATTTTCCTCTCAGATTTCCCATCTCTCAGAAATTCAGGAAGGCAAATCTCCCTGCTTCGCAAATTACCCCATCTAGGATAGTCTGAGCATCACAGATTGAACTAAGACCATCTCTTAATGACACTACTGTGTTGCTAAAATAGCTGCCTTTGTGAGTTCAGCAGGAGAGATTCCCAGAAGCAGGGCGGGCCACACATATAAAGACACAGGTGTAATGGACGCTGAACAGAGACATCCCAGCCTGCAAGGGGTCCACTTACTTGGTCAGCTTCTCCCTCTGAAATAAAACTTCAAGTAAAAACAAAAGAAATCTAAGGAGTATTTTGCTCTGGTCTCTCAAGAGGGTCTGGTTCCCTGCAGAAGGAAAAAAAAAATGGAAAAGAACTCCTGACTGCTGCTGTGTAATTTCTTATTTGTGTACTCATTCATCCATTCTTGCATGCATACATGGAAGGTTCATTAAGTATCTACTTTGTTTCCAACTGTGAAACAAACAAACAAAGAAAAAAAAAAAGTATGGGAAGGGAAGCGCTGGGGCAATCAGCTGGCTGGGCTACTTCAGCGGTGCCTAGAAGATGTGCTCAGAGAAGACGGAACTAATGAAACATTCTGCTTTTCCACCAAGGCTAATGACCTGTTAAACCTGCTAGATGTTTCGATGCAAGTACGTCGAGTTTCTCCGCTTTCAAATGAGTTCAAGTACACAAACGCCAGGTACGACCTTCAAGACAAGAGAGAAAGGATGCCAGCCAATCATGCAGAGCTTGACTGGCTGATCCTTGGAAGATCCTGAGAGACCTCAGTCTCAGCACAGAGCAGGCATCCAGTCTAGTTGTTAACTAACATCTGCAAAATGGATACACTCAAGCACAAAGGACCAAGCACCCAAGCCTACCCTGTGCTGGTTTTTCCACAACAAAATGCACATCTCGCATTTGCCTCTTCTATCATCTCTATTTTGTTTCCATTTCAGTCTTTAACTCTGGGTTGCAAAAGATAACCATAAATGTATCCTTGTCTGAACTTCTCAGTGACAGATGGGAACGGGGATAACATTGGTCACCTTAAATCTAATTAGGTCATTAGTGAATGAGAGACGCACATGCAGTCAGCGGTGCCTCCCTGTGATGGAGCCATTCCAAGCCTTTCACGCTGAGCTCGAATGATGAGCTAAAAGAAACACACATTACCAAGAAAACTGAGAAGCAACGTTTTATAAATGTGCAAGAGCTCATTAATTCCCTGTTAGGGTTGCAGGCAACCCCATGGCCTCAAAGATTCCAGCACAATCCTTTTCTATTTTTGAAGAGAAAAAGGAGATGATGGCCCCCCATTGGAGGAGGGTGGCATTGTCTAAACTCAGTTAATTGCTGGGTCACCCTAGGACGTGCTATGGTTCTTTGTTGCTGACTTCACCGTCATGGTCTTAGCACCTACATCAGTCCCCACTTCATTGAAATCATTCATACAGGATGCAAACCAGTCCCCCAGTGAAAACCTGCCCTTCCTCTAGGAGAAACAGGGAGCTGTGCGCTGGACAGCTAGTGACTTGGCCTGTGAAAACTAAGCTTGCCTTGGGTTTTGAAGCACCCTGACCAAGGAGGCCCAGCACGTTGGTCTTTTGAGAAGTCTTTTCCTGGGAAGGCATAAGCAGTGTTTATTTCCTCCTCATAAGATCTCAGTGACAAACCAAAGTACACTTCCATCAGAACTCAGCCTGGAGAACAAACAAGTGTATTGAGTTTACCTACAGAGTAAGGACGAGGGGTTATTAATGGGAGTGTTGGTATCCCTAAAACAGTCACACTAGAAAGATTCACCTCTCATGGATGATGGATGACCATGGGTTATCATTCTCTTAACCTTCCCCAGCCTGTATACCCCTAGCACCTATATGGAGGCACCTAGATGAAGTGTGCACAGTTACAGCAGGATTGCATATGAGATTCTGAAAGTATTGGCTGGAATATCAGGTGAAGGTTCAATGACCCTATCTACTCCCTTCTTCTATGAGGGAATGTCAACAGCCAACGACCCAGAAAGAGGATGCTTACAGACTCCTGTGAGCAGGCAACAAGTGGTCCAGTCAAGATGGTGCCTATGTTGCATAGAGGGCCTCATTCTACAACTTCTGAAATACATGGATAGTAGATAGATAGATAGATAGATAGATAGATAGATAGATAGATAGATAGATAGATAGATGATAAATGTGTGTGTGTGTGTGTGTGTGTGTGTGTGAGAGAGAGAGAGAGAGAGAGAGAGAGAGAGAGAGAGAGAGAGAGATTCAATATGTATACTGAGACCTGACTCATTTTCTATCGCTGGGCCCAGTATGATGTAATGAGACACTCAAATCTTGAAGAACTTAAAGTCTCCCAGGTTGCTCCTTGTCTCAGGAAGGGAAGGCAGAAAACAACTATGAAGAGCTAAAGCTTTGCAAGCCCAGGAATCACTCTATCCAGAAAGCATCTGCAGTGACTCAGCCTGAGGAGGAAATGATAGGGCCTTGGGCCTTGGGGGTTTGAACAATCATCAGTATAGGATAAGGAATCAGGGACTTTCTGGGACACCTGCACCACTCTGGTCTCTCAGAAGAATCAACCTATGGTTTCCTACCTTGGGGAAAAGCCAGAAATACTCCCAAACCGATCCGGCCCCTTGTTCTGGAACTACTCCTAATGTCTCCTGTATGATAGAAAGGATGCCTCCAGCCACCTTCTCTAAGATCAGCCCCTGAATTTGCCCCAAATTCAGAAGACAGGTGTAGAGACCTTTGGTATGTAGCCACAGCCATGGCATGGCTCACGACGCAGCCATCCTTGGTGAGACGTTGAAAATCAGACAGACTGATGTCTCCTCGGTGATATGAAAGGATTCTCCCTTCACATTTTCATCCATGTTTATCCTATGGTGTTAATCCCAAAGGTGGGAGGAGAAAGATAATCGAACCAAATCACTGTGGCCAAATTCATTGAAGCAAGCAATTAATTAAAACTATCCTTACCATTCACGTATACAGGCTGCCTCCCCCCTAAATCATAGTTTGAGAGGTCAGCAGTGGACGGGAGGAAAACAAGTGTTTATAGTTTAAGGGTAGGGAGTTTCCAAATGGGGGATTTTGGTGAGCGATTTGGTGAGCAAAATAAGCCGGGTCACAGGAGCAGACCATCATAAGCATAGCAAGTTAGTCATAGGGACCTCCTGAAACAAAGACATGATTAGAGGTGGTCATAAGGTAACCATAGCAACCTTTCAAAACAAAGATAGGGCTGCAGGATAGTATAAACAACTTTTGAAACAAAGACACAGTTACCATTTCTGGGAGCAGACAGCATAGAACCACTTGTAGTTAAGGTTACAGGTAGAGGATAGCCCAATCCTAGAGAAAGAGGTTTCATCAAAAATAAGAATGAGCCTAGTATGGTTTTTCTATAATATGGTTTTTAAGCCCAAGATGGGTTCTCAGCTGGCTAAGCAGGTTGGTTTTTAAGAAGAAGGCTACACACCTTGACTCTTTTATCCTAAGCATGTCCTGGGAATCTTGAACTGGAGTGTGTTTGATAAAAAGAATGCAGAGAAGTCTTAGAATCTCTTAGTGGAAATATATACAGGCATCACACTGGCTGATGACCATGGCTAGATCCTTTGGATGTGACAAGGAAAGTAGTAGGGTACCAGTCTAGTTTCTACACAGCTCCCCGACAAGAATGTAGGTGGAAGCAGATGCTGATCCTGATCCTATTCATCATTCCCAGCCATGTCAAGTTCCACCAGCACAGAGCAATACCCTCAGTCTTAAACATGAGGGCTCTCAGCAGTCATGGTGGAAAAGGCAGGGTGGAGTCCACAGAAGCAGGGTTGCAAGGCAGAGGCTGTTCAAATCATATCAGTACTGGTCAGTTTACATCACCTTGACACAAGCTGTAGTCACCTAAGAAAAGAGATTCTTAGCTGAGCAACTGCATCCATCAGATTGGCCTGGAGTTGTACCTGTGGGTCATTTTCTTAACTGTTCATTGATGCAAGAGGGCCCAAGCCACTGTGTGCAGTGTGACCCCTGGGCAGGTAACTCTGGGTTGTGTAAGAAAACAAGCTGAGCACGCCATAGAAAGCAAGCCAGTAAGAACTGAAATTTCTGCTTTAGTTCCTGCCTCCAGGTTCCTGCCCTGCCTTTACTCAATGACGGCCTGTGTAACCTGTTTGCCAAAGAATCTTTTTCCACCCCGAACTGGTTTGGGTCAGTGTTTGGTTTTTTTATCACAGTCACAAAAAGCAACATCAGACAGCCTGCTTCTGTTGATGTACTTCCTCCAACCAGGATCTTACCTCCTGAAGGCTCTACACAGCTCCTGAAGTAGCGTTCACTGGGGAATAGACATTCGAGACACAGGCCTGGGTGACTCTGGCTGTTTCCAGTTAAGCAACAAAAGCTGAGTGGTTTTAAGCTTCAAGGGCATAGTCAGCCTTGTTCTAGGGGTTTCCCCACTTGATTTCCCATTTAACCCTCTCATGTCTGGCAACATAGATGTTGTTATTATTCATATTCTCCAGAGGAAGAAACTTACTGGAAATGCCACCCTGAAAACAGAAAAGAAAAAGGAGAGGGACCCCCTGCATAGGCCTTACATTGGTTACTAGTCTGTTGCTCTGATAAAACACATGACCCAAAGCAACTCAGGGGAAGGGTTTACTCGGGCTAATAGTTCCAGAGAGATAAGAGTCCAATGTGGCAGGGAGAATGGCAGCAAGCTGTAGACACCAAGGTAGCAGCAGGAAGCTGAGGGCTCACATCTTAAATCATAAACACGAGGAACAGAAAGAAAACCAGAAGTGGATTGAGACTATGAGATCTCAAAACCCACCCTCAGTGATGTAATTCTTCCAGCAAGGCCATGACTCCTATATCTTCCCAAATATCATCACCAACTGGGAATCACGTGTTCAAGTGCCCAAGAACATAGGGGAATTTTCTCCTTCAAACCACTGCATTACAGTAACACTTTATGAACTTATTACTAAATTTGTTTTCTCAGTATCAATAGTTTTTGAATACGTGTTTGCTGAAATATGCAGATGTATCATCCAAAATGTTCCACTTTAGCCCACACATTCTGCCTTCAAACCTATTCAATTTCTTTACCCTGACGAATTACTTTCAGGAAAAAAAATAATAATGATAAGGACCAGCAATATTGCTGACGGACACTAAAAGTAAAATGCGCCCAGCCACTTGAAACAAGGGCAATAATGCTCTGCCTCTCGGGAATGCATACTGAGAATTTTGCATTTTATTTATCCCTCTGGAAGATCCTCATTGCCCAAGGATATTCTTGTCTGATCCCCTCAAGTCACCAGGCTCCTATGATGGAAAAACTAGTGCGAGAAATACCCGTTCTGATCTGACCACTAAGAAATTAGTCCCAGGAGAAAAAGAGTCACTTAAAGGGCTTTGATGTCTTCATAGGGCAGGCTCCATCTAGCTGTCGGCAGCAGCAAGCAGGGCCGATCGATCACAGCATGCCTTGTACATCATTTGGGATCTCATGAGGTCAGTAAAGGATATCGGGAAAACCCCTGAGAAGCTACTGCAGTCAGCCTCAGCAGGATTCTGTCCGTTATCCAACATGTCTACATGAGTGGTTAGCCAAGCGGAAAACAAGGAGGTTAACAAAGGTGACTGGTAGGCACAAAACCTTCTTGGAATGTCAGACATATTACCCCATCCCACTCGCCCCCACCCCTCACCCCTGTTTTGGCTCCTCATTACCTGAGAGACTGTTGGGGTCTCCCAGCTCCTTGCTGCTGCCAAGCCTACCTTGCTGATACACTAATCACTCTCCTTCAAAACACCAGCCCCCTACAGGCGCTGAGGCCCACCAGAGAGTTGCTACCGAGAGGACCTCCCCGGATCTCCCAGAATGCAGCATCCTTGGACCGCCTATGTCAATAGACACTCATCCCTGCCTAGATCCTTGGACCCGCCTACGATCGGACCGCCGCCGGCAACTTCAAAGACTAAAGATGGGGCTGGGAATTTTTCCATGTTACTTAAACAGAGGTCGGTTATTAAACTTCGAGCCTTGATCAGAGTCTTGTCTATTTCCTTTTCGCAGCCTATTCCCTTTTTAAGATATCCCCGCCCTTCAGGACGAACCTAGACCGGAGTGTTTCCCCGGGCGGGAACACTCAAGAGACCAAAGTACATCATGGTGTTGAATCCATCCTACCTCTCTGGTGCCTTCTCTGCTGCTACCCAGGAGACTGGTGGGATGTACATTATAGAAGTACATGGCCATGTGTTGTTTTAGCTCGTATCGGGGATTCCTTCCATCCCATTTGAGATCCAAACATATTTGTTCCAAAATATCCTTCTGGGGTCACTTGTCTGGGCATGGAATGGCCCCCCAACTACGTAACAAGGAGGGAAGATAACTGCAAAGGGGTTAACGCTGCTATTGAGAACAGCTAGAAGGTGAACCATTTCCTACAGAGGTCGCTAGGGCTGACTCCATGATATAAGAGAGTCTACAGTAGGAAAGGCAGCTGGTTGGAAATTCAGCCATGGAGAGCTAAGCAATAGAGAGAGAACTCAACAGAGACCTCCAACTGGCAGCCCCAGGCCCCCCGAGTCAGTTTCTGTTGGATACTCCCTTCTGCAAATCCCACCTCCAATTTGAGAACCCCATTTCTCTCCGTCGCTATTTGTTCTTTTAAACATTGAGGGGACATCTTCCCTGCCTGGAACTCCCTACTGAGAGTTGGCTGTGTCCTAAAGGGGATTTCGCAGTTTGTTTCTGTTGAGTGTTTTGGGCATCTGATTTGATAGTGCCTTATGCCCCTCGTTTACTATGTAATAGACTCACTAATTCAAACCCATTCTGAGGCCATTCTCCACACAGAACAGCTATGAGCTTCCTGAGACTGCTTCTCTCTCCTTATAAATATGAGGACTGTCATGGGTGTCATTGGCTTCTGTACCATGTCCACTTGAATGTGGCCATAGTTCTGAGGGCACCAGATGCCTAGGAACTCTGGAGAAGCATTGAGTTAGTGTTGGTGTCTTCCGGTTTTTATTTTTGTTTTCCTTTTTTTTTTTTTTTTTTTTTTTTATTTTTTTTTTTTTTTTTTTTTTTTAAATTGCAGCCAGCAGCAATTTCTCCAGATATCTTGCTGAGTGAAATGAAAACTCACTATTCTTTTAAGGTCGTGGGGGTTTCCTGTTCTTTAAAATCACAGT
>NC_034612.1:16229537-16233826 GCF_900095145.1 Mus pahari | reverse complement strand
AGGAGGAGGAGGAGGAGGAGGAGGAAGAAGAGTAGGAGGAGGAAAGGAGATTGAACACAGTGCCACAAAAGGCTTTATAGTTTGCATACCGGTCTCATCAGAACCAAACCTGTCACTCTCTTTCATTCCATAGACATCACTGAATAGTTCTGCAATAACTAAAACCTGATGAGGTGCCACCGGGTGTGATCTAGGCTTCTTCCACAGTGCAGGCAACTGCCAGCTGTTCCAACCCTGACATTAATTATGTAACTCGCTAAGTCCTGAGCTTTGGATTTCAATGTCAATTCATTTTCTTTAGAATCTTTTATTATAAAGCAAAGTACGTTTCTTTATTCTATGAGAACATATAATTAGCTCCCGAAATATCCTTTACCCATATACAGAGCTTTTTATAGTCTTGGAGGACGTCAGTGGCGAAGCATACCTTGGCACAGAGTTCTAAAAGTTGCTAATAAAATGGGGCATACATGTCAGTTTTCTACCAAAACTCATCCCCATGTCCCAGGCTTGGAGTAACTGACTGCTCCATTTCCAGACAAGCTCAACAGATCCAATTTGGGTTCTGAAGCCCAGGTCTTATAGACATGGAGAACACTCTAGGTGTTTAAGGTCCCACACATGCATACATGGCCAGCCACCTTTGTTCATATCATAACTCAAACATGACAGTGAGCTACACACTCACTGCAATCAGATCCCATATGTGATGCCCATGATCTGTGACATTCACACACAAATGACAGGCATGTAAAACCTCACTTCTGCATCCTGCTTAGCAGTTGTTATAGTCAGCAAATTGAATCAGGGGTCTTACCCTTGCTCAGGGGTGGCAGGAAAGCAAAGAGAGAACATATAAACCCAGAATCCCAGCGGCAGCCACATATAGGTCACATAAGGGATATTAGCATAGATCTCACGGGATTACCTTCAAGACAAACAACAACTATGTAAAGGAGCCATGCCTAGTGGTGATGCAGACCCGCAGAAGGTCAATGATACCGGGACACAGGAGTCATGGAACATTTCTGCAAGAAATCAGAAAGGAAACACTCTGAGATGCTCTGCCTGGAACTTTCTTGGTGTCCTTCCATAACTTCTGAACTTGCAATCAAGTCTTCAAATCAACTTGCAGAGAAGGAAAAATACAAAACAAAACAAAACAAAACAAAACAAAACAAAAAATGCCTTTCATAGTTACACCAAATAAAAAATCCAGTTCTCAATAGTGTTAGGAAATAATTTTCAGAGATGGCTTTGCTAAACCATAAGGTAGTATCTATTTCTTGTTTGCTAAGAAACCACCTTATCTGTTTTCTTTTTTTTTTAACTTTTTTAAAGATTTATTTATTTATTTTATATATAAATGCACTGTTGCTATCTTCAGACACCCCAGAAGAGGGCATCAAATCTTATTATGGATGGTTGTGAACCACCATATGGTTGCTGGGATTTGAACTCAGGACCTTTGGAAGAACAGTCAGTGTCAGTGCTCTTAACCTCTGAGCCATCTCTCCAGCCCACCTTATCTGTTTTCTAAAATGACCATAGTCACTCATTCTCCCACCATCAGTGTGCAGACTGTGTAGACATGGCGTAAAGTTCCTTCTTGGTTTCTCCAGCAACTCTTGATGCCTCTCCTCTTTTTATTAACCGGAAACAAGAAGTCGCAGAGCTGAGAGATGTTAATTGGGCTTGTGACATCTTTCCACGGTCTATCTACAATACATTAGATAAAAAATATCCAATTACAATTCACTACCTAAATCTTAAAGTCTAAGAGTCTCATGCTTTGCAGAAAGAATTAGTCAGATAGCTAAATTTTTATGGTTAAAAAAATGGATATTAAGCAATTCCAGATAACTCATCTTTTTTTTTTTTTCAGACAAGTGGCACCTGACATTGATGCTGGTCTCCTACACCAAGGACAGATGAAAAGCTCCTTCAGCTAAAACCAGGGCAGAATAGCATCAATTAACACTGCAATGGCTACTTAAAGGGGAAGCTCAGATACAGTGCTTTCATTTTAACTGACAATTTTTTTCATATAGTACACTCTGATTATGCCTTTCCCTCCCAACTCTTCCCAGAACTTTACCACCTGACCAATGCCATGCAGCTTAGCTCTCTTTAAAAAAAAAAAAAAAAAAAAAAAAAAAANCACACAAACAAAACATACCAAGAAACACACATACAAAACACATACACACACACACACACACACACAAGAAACCAAAATATACAAGCAAAAGACCAATAAGACAACAACAACAAAATCTACAACTGGGCATGGACCTACGCTGAAGTGTGGTTAATATACCCAGTGGACTCCATTAGGGAAAAAAAAAAACAAAACAAAACTACATTTCCTTTGCCAGCAGGTATCAGTTGCAGATGGCTTCTTGGTTAGGGGTAAGAGCCCATGTCTACCCATCCTCTCAAAGCTGGGTCCATATCTAGCTTGAACCTGTGCTAACAGAGGGGAAAGGGAATCATTAACACAGCTACAAGCACTGTGACTGATATGTTTAATAATAGAAAGTGAGTTCCCTTCCATATTGAGGAAAGAAATTCCCTACTCAGAACTCTGAAGTTGGTGGGAAAGTTTTAATGCAGTATTTCAAATTTAATCCAGTCAACTAATATTTAATGAGGTCTAATGAGCTGCCAGTCCCATGCAGGGGAGGAAGGAATAGCTGTTTTGCCAACTCTGTTCAGAAGGGCTCATAATCAGAGTGACAGAGAGTGAATAAAGTGTGAACAAAGAGAAGACAAGGCACAATGAGTTATCCGAGAGAACCTTGCAAATTTGGGTTCAGAAAACACGTGATTTTATGCAATTAAAATAACGTAATTTCATAATTACGGGTCATAAATTATAATGGGTTTAGGGCATGTGCTCTTCTTGCTTTATTCTCCTTTAAGTGGACTTTGAAGTCTTAAAAGCAACAGTAAGCTTCGGCAAACCCCAAACACTACATAAATAGATTTTTATTGGAATTAATCAAAAGAAAGGGTGTGCTCCTTGGACAGAAGAAATCTGAGGAAAGTGTTGTTAAGCCCCCCCCCCCCCGTGAGGGTAAAAAGACTATGGAGAGATCCTATGATGGTTTACTAGCTCAGTGTAGGAGGCCTGTGGAAGAGCTGATGCTGCGATCCCTTGCTAACAATTCAAACTTCAAACCGTAGGACAGGCGATTCAACTGGATACCAGCAAATGAAGAAAATGAAAGATCCTCTAGGCAGGCAACTACTTCAAAAACAGCCGATTCCTCTAAAGTGACTGGCACTTCCTTTAACTGCTCCTATACCATCAGGTCTCAGCACAAGTGTGAACTCTAGCAGGTCTTTCCTGACCCCAGAAGTCAGCTTATCCTGTGCTTTCACAGAGTGAAAGAATGATATAAACCCCGGTCACCATTTAAGGACCAGGCCTGATTATGAAAAGATCATAAGGTACCAGCTCCAAGAACAGACCATAAAATCCAGGAACAAGGCCATAAACACCTCCTCCCAAAGAACAGCCTGGGGATAAATACAAGAATGGGAAAATATCTCAGGATGGGCCACCTGTGTAGGGCAGCCCTATCTCAACCTGTAGTTAAACATTCATTCACGACATAGGCATGCAGACCACTGACCACCTAGCACAAGCCAATCAGAAGCCGACCCCTGCGACCCCTAGCACCCCACAATGAAATGTTAGATTACCTAATCCTAGAAAACTCCCCTAATTCCCTTTAAGAAGGCCTCCAAGCCTCTTGAATTCAGAGTCATTTGTGTTTTTACACAAGATTGAGACTCTACCAGCACTTCTAAACAAGGAGAACACTGATTTACACTGTAGTGGGTTGGCCTAATGCTGCTTGTACTATAATGCTAATTTTGGGCTGCCAAGACTGTTTGCCCCAAAGACAAGAGAATCTCCAAGTAAGACATTGAGTCACCCTGCCCCCAGTTGATTGTGATTGGTGAATAAAAATGTCAGCACCTAATAGATAGACAGAAGAGAAATGGGTGGGGTGAAGTTTTGGCATGCTGTGAGGTAGGAGCAGAGAGGAGGAAGGAGAGAGAAGCTGCCATGCAATAAATAGAAAAAGAAGGAGAAAAAAAAAAAAGAAAGAAAAAGAAGGAGAAGAGGAAGAAGAAGAAGGGGAAGGAGAAGGAGAAGAACAAGAGGAGGAGGAGGAAGAAGAAGATGAAGAAGAAGAAGAAGAAGAAGAAGAAGAAGAAGAAGAAGAAGAAGAAGAAGAAGAAGAAGAAGAAGAAGAAGAAGAAGAAGAAGAAGA
>NC_034612.1:16218423-16229232 GCF_900095145.1 Mus pahari | reverse complement strand
CCTGAGTTCAAATCCCAGCAACCACATGGTGGCTCACATCCATCCATAACAAGATCTGACTCCCTCTTCTGGGGTGTCTGAAGACAGCTGCAGGAAGAACAAAAACAAGAAGAACAACAGCAGCAACAACAACAACAACAACAACGTGCAGAAGAAGAGAAAGGAGAGCCACCATGGGTCAGCAGAGACATAAAAATGTGGCCGTGTGGGCTGGCCAATTCGAGCTAAGAGCAGCTCAAATGAAACAGAGTAAGTAGTAACTTGGGTTATGTTGGATTCTAACCGCATGGAGGGTAGACAGTTACCCAGCTACTGTGCTGCATAAGGCATATTAAAATATAAAGGCTGGGAGTTGGAGAGATGGCTCAGTGGTTAAGAACACGGATTGCTCTTCCAGAGGTCCTGAGTTCAAGTCCCAGCAACCACATGGTGGCTCAAAACCACCTGTAGTGGGATCTGATACCCTCTTCTGGTGTGTCTGAAGACAGCTACAGTGTACTCGTATTCATAAAGTAAATAAATCTAAAAAAAAAAAAAAAAAAGAAAATTGTTTAAAATACACACTTGTATGTCTTTCATCCGGGAACATATATGGTCTGAGGAGGGTGGAAAACCCACACAGAGTTGTTTTGTTTTTTTTTTTTAAATATTTTATACTTCATAGATACCTCTCAGATTGTCAGTTGCTTCCTCTAGGTTTTCATGGAGTAAGCAGTGTTCCGCCATGGTTCCTGCCTCTGCTCCTGATTGAGTTCCTGCCCTGTCTTCCCTCACCAATCAACTGTGATGAGGGTGTGTAAGCCAACTAAATACTGTCTTCTCCCAAGCTGCAGACTGGGGCAGATGGATCATTTCCAAAGCTGGCTCCCTTTCTCTTCCTTTGCCTTCCATCTCCTACCAAGGACCTCTCTGCCTATGATCTATCTTCTAGATCAGCTCCCACAACCACCTAAGACCTGCTGCATCTCCTTTTTGAGTCTCTGTGGCTTCCTGCCATTAGGTATTAACTTTATGTGTTTATACACACTCATGCTCACATCCTTAATTTTCTCCCAGATCACTCAATAAATCTTGAAAGGAGGATGTTGCCACCTGGTCAACAGCCCCCCCCCCACCCCACACACACCCCGTATGCCTCCCAGGTCACTCCTTGTCCCAGGCTGCAGAAAAGGAAACCGAGGCTAGGAACAGTCAGCTGACTCATGCATAACTATCCATTTAGAACTCAATTCAAAACAGATCTACAGACAGAGCCCCTCTCTTCATTGAATTTATAGCACACATCAGCGTAAGGGTCCACGATTCCCCGAAGAATGATAACCCCAGACTCAAATAGTATGCGAAAGCAAAGAGCACTTTATTCTGCAGAAGTCCAGCATGTTTGGGTCTACCATCTTATACGGTGGAGGCCCAATTTAAAGCACATTAGGGGAATTCTGGAAAGGGGTAGGTGAATTCTATCTTAATCTGTTGGCTCTATCTCTGGGACATTCCAGAACTATTGCTGGGTTGTGGAGAGCTGGAAACTGTTGCTGAGGAGGTCTGGAAACTGTTGCTGACCCATGGTTCTTGCCTCAGGCCAGGGGGTGTGGCAGCTTCTAAGGCCTGGATTTGCTCAGTCCTTGGAAACAGAGATTTATGCCTAGTTTCCTGAACTGCCAACTTGAAGTCTTTCATGGAGTCAGCCTTTCTCAATCAGAAGCTTATTATCTATTTTACCAACATCCTGGAAGATGACCAATTCTCTCAGGCCCCGAAGGAATTGCCCTATGTAAATTCACAAGATCTGAACTAAATTTAATATTTTCATCTTTCCCTATCCAAGGCTCCTTGTACAGAATTCCAACCTAGAGAATCCTTATCTCCGGGATGGAGTGCCCCCTCTCTCACACCCATAGGAAGGTTAAAGCCCAGAGAACTGTTGAATAACTTGAGGGAATCTTGTAATCTGTAGGAGAGGGGTGGGCAATGTTGCTCGGTGGGTAGAGTCACTGGCTGCATTGCCTGACGCCCTGGAATTGATCTTTAAGATGTTCGTGGTTCAAGGTAGAAACTAACCCTGTTAGTTGTCCTCTGACTTCCACACAGGCTATGGCACACGTACCCATATATACGTTCAGATAGATAGATAGATGGATAGATAGATAGATAGATAGATCTCAATATTTTTTAAAAAAGAAATTTACCTACTATGTTAATAGCAGACTTCCAGCACAAGGTCAGTGACCCCAAATGTCCACCCCAGCACTAACCACCTTGGCCAGTCTTGGCATCCTGATAAGTTTTAGTGGTAGGTACCATCCCCATCCCTTAGGTCCCTAGAGCTCCAAATGTGTCGCATTGCTCAGCAAAAGGAACTTAGCAGCTAGGATTGAGAGGGATTCTCCTACATGCTCTTCATGGAAACCACCACAGAAAACCTTCAAAAGGAAGGGAAAGGACAAAAAACGGGCTCAGTCAAGGCCATGGAGGCTTAGGCAAAATGCAAAATAGTCTGGAAGCTTGGCAGGCAAGCTAGGAAGATGGCTCCCTGGGTTGAACCCTTGCTGAGTTTTGATGCCCAGAACCCACAGGAGGAGAGACATGGTCAAACACACACCTGTAATCTCAGTGCTCTGAAGGGGGGCTGAGAGGTAGAGACAGGCAAATTCCCCAAAACATATGGACCAGGTGTACATGCCAACAAGCAAGAAGAGACCGGGTCTCAGACAAAATAGAAGATGAGGTCTGACGCGAGATTGTCCTCTGACCTCCACATGTATGGGACATGCACTCATACTTACATACATGTATACACACTGTATTAGTCAGGGTTCTCTAGAGTCACAGAATTTGCAGATAGTCTCTATATAGTAAAGGAATTTATTGATGACTTACAGTCTGCAGTCCAAATCCCAACAATGGTTCAGTAGTAGCTGTGAATGGAAGTCCAAGGATCTAGCAGTTGCTGAGTCCCACACAGCAAGAAGGCGAAAGAGCAAGAGCCCGACTCCCTTCTTCCAATGTCCTTATATGGTCCCCAGCAGAAGGTGTAGCCCAGATTAAAGGTGTGTGCCACCACACCTTTAATCCCAGATGATCTTGGACTCGGAGATCTCCCTGTCTTAATCTTCTGGATTCAATCACCACTGTGTCTCAAGATCTCCATACCAAGATCCAGATCAGAAACTTCTATCTCCCAGCTTCAGATTAGGTCCACTGGTGAGCCTTCCAATTCTGGATTGTAGTTCATTTCAAATATAGTCAAGTTGACAACCAGGAATAGCCACTACACACACACACACACACACACACACACAAAGAGTATGGAAAGCCTTTGGAGGTCACTTGGCAGGAATCTGACATTGGCCAAGGACAAGAAATGGGCTTCAGGCAGGAGTCTGACATTAGGGCATGGCATGACAAAGAAGTAAGTTCAGGCAGGAATCTGACATTAGGGTGGAACAAAAAAGTAGGCTTCAAGCATGAATATGACTTTGATAGAACTGGGAAGTAGGCTCAGATACCTACCTTGATCATCCTGATAAACCCTTAGAAACAGAGGTCAAGGGAATGATCATGGGACTTGGTTCATTGTCTTGCCCGTTCCTTGACTATTTGTGTTCACTGTCTTGCTTGTTCCTCCTTGTTCACCCTTAAAATTTGCAAGTAATTAAAATGGTATAAAAGAGGATTGGGGAAAAAAAAAAACAAAAACAAAAAACCTGCCTTCAGTCCCAGAATTGACTGAGGCCATGCTGCAGTTTTGTCTAATTGTCTCTTTCTTTTCAATCCTCGCTTCTGTGGTGGAGGTGGAGAACCTGTTGACTGACTGAGCAGGCTTGGTCAAAAGAGTAACTGATTTAAAAAATAAAATAAAATAAAAAGATCACAAGAGGGAAGGAGAGAGGTAATTTAATCAGTAAAGTGTTTGCCTCATGAGCCTGGGGGGCTCTGAGCTCAATGCACAGATATTTAAAATGTTTTTTAAAATACCAGGCACAGTCCTGCATGCTTGTGATCCCAGCCCTGGGGGTGGAGGAGACAGTAGCATCCCAGGAGCTTGCTCACCTGCCAGCACCAGCTGACCTTAAGGAGTGAACTCTGGGTAATGAGAGATCTTGTCTCAAAGGAGACAGGTGGCATTCCTAAACTTTACACAAATGTACATATATATTCTCCCCCACATACAGTAGTAACACATGTACATATTAGAAAATGAAAAGGGAAAAGAGAGTCTGAGAGGAGCTATGGGAGTCCTTTAGAATCTAGGCATGGCCCCAACAGCCACAAGCAAACAAGGACCTAAGCCTAGAAGCTTCGACTCTCCTCAGAGCTTCTAGAAAGGAATACAGCCATGCTGACATCTGGATTTTAGCCTGGTAAAATTCATAGTGGCCATAAAACTGGCAGGCAATAACTCTGTGTTACCAGGCTCTGTGTTTATGGTAATCTATTACGACGGGGATAGAAAAGTAATTCCGATTAGACAGAAAATAATGTTTTGCCCCAATGACAAGCCCTTGTCAGTTTTAGGGGTGACTGATGAGTGGCTAAGTTTACATCTGTGAAGAGCCCCCAGGGATGGCAGCAGGTGTCTTCATCAATCAGACACAAGTTGATTGGCAAGAGCACTAAAAATAGACAAGGCACGGGCTTCAATATAGTTTTATCTCATGGGAACAGATGTGACTGTCTACCTTGGAGACATAGCTGGGCACAGGCATATATGTACAGGCAGCCACTGAATTAAAAATAACCATTGGGCAAACTTGGGAAGGAGCCTTATCCTTTTGAGAGTCTAGATGGCCTGAGACAGAGGGAAGGCTGAGGTCGGCCCTGAGGAACAGCTTAAAGATCCAGTATGAGGCTACTTAATACCTAGTACCTCCATCCCCATTTGTAGACCCCTCCACCCACCTTATTTTTGTCCTAAGAAACTGCCTTGATTCAAGTTAACCCTCGTAGTTTGGGAGAAGACCATGACCATGTTGAGGCAATCACAATAACTCCGAATTCCATCAGTCAGTCCAGGAATGATCTACCCTTTTAGGAGGCTCTGTATGGAACCTGGAGGGCGTTGCCCCACCAGGACACACAGGGGTTGGATCCTGAGGGAAACTATAGACCCCATACAGCTCCTTCTCTGTACTTATGCTGAGAACCATCTACATCATTCCCATCTCTTTCACTGGGGCATCTCTGTGACCTGTGCCATCTGTCCCTTTAAGAGCATGCTTCTGCATTGAAGAGGTCAGCTCAGGACCTTTGGAAAATTCCACCAGTCCCCCCTCCCCTCCTGTAAGAGAGAGGTCATGAAGCATTTAGGCCAGATGGGAGAGACTGATTAAGCCCCTACTACCTCATTCCCTAACGTCTAATCAGTTTAAAGGGTGCACTGTTCTGCCAATCATATTGTGCCTAGTTGCTGATGCTCTATTCTACCCCTGGAAACCTGTATAAAAACTTGCCTAACAGGCACTCGGGGTCAACGCCTCTCCTTTGGGGTGCAGGATGACCCTGGCACGTTGGAACAATAAATTCTTGTTTTTGCATCAATCCCCAGCTCCTTGTGGTTCACTCAGAGAGCCCCCGGTAGCTAAGGCCTATCAGAGTCTTACAGCATCAGATCTGTCCTTCTAGGCTTTTTCCAACATGAGCAGAAGGATGAGATACCTTTAACAAGCTGTCAGGTTTTTCTAGGTGCCAGTTTCAAAGCAACTCATCCACGTTCTTACTCGCCTCTCCTGAAAGCTGTTTCCCTGTTTTCAATAACAAAAATCACGTGCTGCCCCCACTGATAGCATTTACTTCTTTGTTTTTCATAACCCAGACATTATAAAAACTTACTGCCTAATAACTCTTGAGCACTTTTCCTAAATGACACAAAGATGCATGCCGGTATAGATTGCTAAGAACATATAATGTGTGTGCGGAGACTTAATTGTGACTGATCCAGGGAATGGGTGACTTCTTAAAGCTTTTAGCAGGAAACATAATTCTACTTGAAGTTTCTATTTTCTATAATTGGAACATGCGGGTATTATCAAAACAGTGTAAAGCACGCTTGGAAAGACCGCTCGGTGTTTCTTAAATGTCTCTCCGGGGTTTTCTGTATAATCCTTTGTTTCCTAGAAAATAAGGCATCTTATCATGTCTAAGTACCTCTAGGCACAAGAGCATGTGCAAGCAGTCAGTAGAGGTTACGAATTGACTTTTAGTGGGACATTAAACATTACAACACATAATGGAGGCCAGGGAGATGACTCAGCAGGTGAAGGTGCTTAAGACAAACGTGACAGTCTGAGTTCAATTCCCAGACTCCACACAGTAGAGAAAACAAACAAACAAACAAACAAACAAACAAACCCTGCTTCCTCAAGTGGTCCTCTGACCTTGACAGGTACACTATGACAGACACATGTTCACACATATAGATATGCATGCATATGTGCATACAAAATCAATAAATAAATGTAAAAATGTTGTGGGGTGGGTTTTTTGGGTGGTTTTGATGGAAGAGGAATAGAAAAGGGAGGCGGGAGAAGGAGGAGGAAAAGGAAATAGGGAAGAGGGAGAGGAAAGAAAAGAGGAGGAAGAGAGGAGGAGAAGGAGGGAGGACGGCAAGAGTGGGCACTTGAGGCAAAGACATCCCTGCACCATGGTGAGGTAAAGAAAGAACTTAAGAGGTTTATTCTGGAGCACACCATCCTAAAGTCAGGTTTTTAGCCATGAGACTTCAGCCAAGATAAGAGACAGAAGTCACCTTTGTGCTCTGAGACCACATTGTCAGCTGCTATCAGACGCCTACTGCAGCGCCCTGGCCTCTGCCTTCCTAGTCCTTACATGAAGTACAGACCTTGTATTAGCTTGCAGGCCATTCCACTAGGCTCCTCCCAGGAATCTAGCAACTCCATTACCTGCTGCCCCCAGGAGCAGGGAGCTCGAGGGGTCTGCTGGCCATCCCAGTTTCTCTCTGTCTCTGTCTCTGTCTCTGTCTCTGTCTCTGTCTCTCTCTGTTTCTGTGTGTGTGTGTGTCTCTGTCTCTCTGTCTCTGTCTCTGTCTCTGTCTCTGTCTCTGTCTCTCTCTCTCTCTCTCTCTCCCTCTCTCCCTCTCCCTGTTCCCACCAGTCTCTCTCTTTCCCTTGTCTGTCTGTCCTTCTGTTCTCTCTCCCTTCTTCTTCGCCCTCATGGTTCTGATCCAGTCTGTCACCCTCTATCCCTTCTCCCTCCTCCTACCCCAAAGAAGGCATGTTGAAACCAGGTCTGTCACATGGTGTGATTTCTCAGGGTGGGACCTTGGTGTGGGCCTGCCAGGTACCCACAGGCACCCCCTGCCTCCGCTTGCCACCGTATAATATTTCATATCACCTTGGCTGTCTGAATCAGTTCATGCTCTGCCACACTGGGCTCAAGATCATGAAACCACCCACTTACTGTCCAAATTGGAGTAATAAGGCTCAGACTTCCTTACAAATGGAATTATTCATCTTACAGAGATATTCCCTTTATTTAATTTGCACACCATGTACATTAAGAACTAACCCACAGGTGGCCCTTCTTTCTGAGCTGATTTTACATGCGTTGATTCACTTAATCTTCCAGACATCCTCCCGGGAGGTTCCAGCTTTTCTACAGTTAAGGAAATTTAACCATCAAGATGTTAATTTTTTACAAGCTAGTAAATTCTCGAAGTCCGCAAAGTCCATCTTTCAAACCACATACCTCCACCTCTCTCCAGCCCTCCTCCTCTAATCTGAATTCATGCCAGAATGTTCTTTTTGTTTGTTTGTTTTTTCGAGACAGGGTTTCTCTGTGTAGACCTGGCTGTCCTGGAACTCACTCTGTAGACCAGGCTGTCCTCGAACTCAGAAATCCACCTGCCTCTGCCTCCCGAGTGCTGGGATTAAAGGCGTGCACCACCACCACCCGGCTCAGAATGTTCTTTTTTGGTAAACCCTCCTCTCAGACAACCATGTGTGACCACTTCCTTCCTATGGGGTCACAGAGGCCCTGCAAATGTGGGATGGAAACATGCACACATGCACACAAACACATATATACACACAAACATATACATATATACATACATATATATATATATATATATATATATATACACACACACACAAACATACACATACAAACATATATACACACACAAACACACACATACACACACACAAACATATATATACACACATAAACATATATACACACACATACACACACAAACATACACACACACACACAAACATACACATACAGGGTCTTATCATGAAGGAATGAATTCACCTCAGGTGTGTCAGGAAGAATAACACCTCCCCAATGATACCCACATGCTACACCCCAGATGCAGTGAAAAAGCTAAGCTGATTCCAAGACAGGCTTCAAATGGCAGTTAAGGAAACTAGGCCTAAATCTCTTTCTAAGAACTGGGCAATTCCAGGCAAGTCCAGGCCTCAGAAGGCCTGGCCACCTGGCCTGAAGCAAGGACAATGGATCAGCAGCGGTTTCCAGACCTCCCCATCAAGTTTCCAGCCCCCACACTCCAGTAATGGAATGTCCATAAAGATGGACCCAACAGATTAACATAGAGGCCTCCTACCCCAGAATTCCCTAATGGGCTTTAAATCTGGCCGGCCAACTCACTTGGGGGTCTCTCTATTTTGGCAATGGGGAGGCCTCAGCGTGCTGGACTTCTGCAGAATAAAACACTCTTTGCATTTGCATGCTATTTGAGTCTGGGGTGTCATCCTTCGGCGAATCATGGACCCTTACAGTAGCATTGTTCTCAAGACCCAAGGACAGATCATGATAGACTGAAGACGTAGTAGGTGCTGGGCCTGCTTCACAAGGCACTTCAATCGAAAACAGTAGCCCAAAGTGCTGTTATACATTCCATTTCACAACTCTTAAAACCAAGGGAGGCTCAGAGAAGTCTCGTTCAGCCAAGAGTGCATGGCATGCTAGTGACAAAGCAGGAATCAGAACCCACACCTTTCTCTTGAGAAAGAGAAACGATCCTTATGACCTTTACACACATTAGGCAATATCACATTGGCCACGTTTATTTTCACTACACTTTCCCACCTTGACATCACAGTCAAGCCAACACATGTGAAGTGAACAGGATTTGAAGCCAGCAGAGCCTTTGACATCTGGCAGAACTCCTGGTCCCCAGGGGGCATCCATTCTCTTGCAAAAGACTCTGACCCCATCATTGTGACAAAGGCCAGTGCCAGCAGCCTATACAATCCCTACTCCCCACCAACGGGTTGATATATAACTGTTGGTATCAAGATTAGCTCTGAACCCAGTGACATCACACCTAGGTGACAGTGACCCGCCCACCTGTTGCCATGGCAACCGCCACCTTCTTCCCAAAGTCCACTTGACTCACCTCCCACCTTTACCTGTGGTTACATCACTATCCAAATAAAGGAAGACCCCTCTGACCTTTCTCTCTCTCTTCCCCCCCTTCTCCTTTGCCCTTCCCTCCTACAATAAACCTCACATGGATCTGTTTATCCTGGTGTGGTCTGTCTCGAGCCGCTCTTCTAACAGAACGATAACAATTTCCCATCAGCACAGACTCAATCTTGTCTTTCATCTGCCAGATCAATACTGGGAAGTGGCGCTATGGAGATCTGTGACTCAGGATTGTAAGGATTTAATCAGGTAAATCAATTACACTTTACTGGGCCATTGTACACGGGACCCGTGGAGTTTGGGTAAGTTTCCACAATAAAAGGAAGACTCTGCTGTGTCACTTTAAATATGTGCCGAAATCTTGAAGCTTTAAATTCAACAGGATTATTTTTGTTGTTGTTGTTGTTGTTGTTCACATACAGTTACCATAAACCACAAACATGGCCTGTATCCCAAAGGCACTGCAGCTGCCCACAGAGGTGGTGAGTGAAGTCCATGGTGACCTTGGACCTTACTTCTGGGATCTCTCAGCTCAAAATCCAATTCTTATCCCAAAGAGAACAAATCAGAGATTGTCTATTCTGAGCCTGGCCCAGGAACAGGTATTCAGGTGACCGCCCCCCGGCCCCGACCCCCGACATGCTGGCAATCAACATTACAGCTGGCATCCTGGCTGCCAAATGAGATTTTAATAAAGATTTAAGCCCAAGGATTAAGAGAATGGCATGAATTTAGGAAAAAAAGCAAGGCACACCTAGGAGTATGGCTGTGGGCTCCTTTAAGGAAGTTAGGTAGACAGACAGAAGTTAAGGAAGACAGACAGGTGGGGTCTTTCTCCCTTCCTAGTTATGAACCTGTAATTTTCTAGAAATGTCACCAGAAACCCTGCTCACAGGGAAAAGGCATGTACTAAGTCTCCTGTGTAGCCCCAGTGGCTCCTGGCTTCACTCTGTGAGATTAGATTATAATTCTATCTGCTGTCAGAGAAGGGGGGGGGCAGATTCCGAGTAGCCTTTCGAGATGTACCTTAAGAGCCACCAAAAGTGGTATGTGTGGCCAAAGATGAGACAAGGGTTGTTAATTGTTCTGGAGTTCTTCTTTGCTGTCAACAGGCTTTGTCTTAGTCAGGGTTTCTATTCCTGCACAAACATCATGACCAAGATGCAAGTTGGGGAGGAAAGGGTTTATTCAGCTTACATTTCCATACTCCTGTTGATCACCAAAGGATGCAGGACTGGAACTCAAGCGGGTCAGGGAGCAGGAGCTGATGCAGAAGCCATGGAGGGATGTTCTTTATTGGCTTGCTTCCCCAGGCTTGCTCAGTCCACTCTCTTATAGAACCCAAGACTACCAGCCCAGAGATGGCACCACCCACAAGAGGACCTCCCCCCTTGATCA
>NC_034612.1:16214562-16216773 GCF_900095145.1 Mus pahari | reverse complement strand
GGAGGAGGAGGAGGAGGAGGAGGAGGAGGAAGAGGAGGACAAAGTGACAGACCAGAATGTCTGGATTATATAGGGAGGGGTCTCTGGGGAAAGGGCAGCTCAGCCACTGGGCTGGAAAGTTCAGGGTTGGGGACAGGCTATGCCAGGTAAGGACTGAGGGATGCTGGGAGAACATGAAGACCAGGTCTGCTTTGACTTGTAAAATATGCACCTCAGTCCCTTGTCCCAGGGTCCAAAACCAAACAATTTTGTTTAACACACAAAAAGGGGAGGAAAAAAAAAGGTTTCATTGTAATATTTTTAAACATGCCATTAAACTTTGCTCTCCCCCCTCCCCCATCTTCTCACCTTCCTGGTCTCTTTTCTCTCCACAGATAATCTCCCTTTCTGCTTTCAAGACAGATCTATTGATCTACGCTGTGCCTCTATTTATTTCTCCTTTCCTGAGTGTGTGGAGGAGTCAGGGTGGGATGGGGGTAGGGTCTAGATTCTGCACTCGGAGAGAAAGCAACCTTGTCTTTCTGAGCCTTGGTTCTTGCTTTTAACCTTTCAGCCTAAGGATGTCCACTTGCATCCATTTATCTGAGAGTCACATAATTTTCATCCTCGGAGTTAAATGTGCTCTCAGGGCAAACTTTTGAGCTGGGATTCAGAGAGAGGTCTCTGCACCCCCTAGGTGGGCTATTTTCCCCGCCCACAGGGACTGGAATGGGCTTTCCTTTTCTTGGACGGGTCCCTCTCAGGAAAAGAGGCTTTTAAAGGCATATTTGCATCTCAAAGGCACAGAGGGGGTTAACAGAGGCAGGCTTCCTAGAGTAAAAGCTACTAGTTAAAAATGCTCTAAATCCTCTAAAGCCTGGGTGAGAAGTGGGTAGGTTTGGTTACACCTTTGTTAAATTGACAGGAAGTGGGGGGGGGGGGCCACAGGCACCCAGAGACACTATGGCCCTGTAAATCTCCCCTGGCTGACATTTTTTCTGACATGGGTCTGTCGACACCCCTCTTTGTTAGTCAGCTTTCCATAACTGTAAGAAACATTTGAGAAAAATAAATTTCAGCGTTTCAAAAGTATTCCACTGGCTGTCTTGTTTCTGGGCTGTGGTGTGACCCAGGGTCAGGGTAAAGCAGTTTGCCTTGTGCAGTCAGCAAGGCAAGAGAGGCAGGGAAGAGGAACAAGGGCAGGATATAGCCCCCAAGTATCCACTTTCTTCACTGAGGTCCCACCCCCTGTCTATTACCTTTCTGTAGCCCATCAATTTATACATAGGTCCTGATCGATCAGAGCCCTCGGGATCCCAAACATCACCCTGAACACTGCTATGATTGAGACCAAGCTTATAACATGTTAGCCTTTGAGACAGTTCAGATCCAAACCCTTAGCACTCTTTATAACAGTGGTTCTCAACCTTCCTAACCCTGTGACCCTTTAGAACAGTCCTCATGTTGTGATGACCCCAACCATAAAATTATTTTGTTGCTACTTCATAACTGCAATTTTGCTATTGTTCGTGAATCACGATGTAAATACCTTGTAACTTTAATTTTTTTTTTCCAAAACCTATTTTTAATGATGGTTCTTAAATGTGTCCCTTGTAGCCCACCACCCACCAGAGGTAGTGGAAAAGAAAGGAAATGGGGGAAGTGGATCTGTATAGAAAGGTTCTTTGGAGAAATTCCTGTTGTCTGTGTTGTCTGAAAATCCGGCAGTTCAGTTCACAGGTTAGCAGTGGCAGCTCGATCCACTTGTAAGCACTTCACGGATACGCCAGCAGTCCAGTTCGGTAGAGTTAGGATAGCAAGCAGGAATCAGCAGAGGTGGCACAACCTAGCAGAGACAGCCAGGCCCCAGCCTCACACAAGTCAGCAAAAGGGACCCAGAGGGACACCAGGGGAAGTTCTTGGCTGTGACTCTCTCGGGGAAGCAAAGATCAGGGAAGACTTGAGACTCACAAGTGTTGCACAACTGGCTCTATAAGCAAGCCTCTATCACTGTGTGTCAAGTCCTTTTGATATGCCCTCCTAACATCCCATGTCCTCCCCGGGTCTTTCGTTAGCATGTGTACCTGTTTCAGCCAACATCACCCTGCCAATTAGCTCAGGTCCAAGGAAGCAGCAACAAACTGCAGCACACCCACCAGGTTTTTTTGTTTGTTTGTTTGTTTTTTGGTGCGTTTCTCTCTATGGAGTCCTGACAAATGCAGCTCAACTACG
>NC_034612.1:16198387-16210972 GCF_900095145.1 Mus pahari | reverse complement strand
CCCTGGCTGTCCTGGAACTCACTCTGTATGTAGACCAGGCTGGCCTCAAACTCAGAAATCCGCCCGCCTCTGTACTCCCGAGTGCTGGGATTAAAGGCATGCGCCACCACTGCCCGGCTAACTCTGTGAGTTCTAACAGCCAAACCAAGCCTTCAGGTCCATCCCAACTGAGCATTTCCCTGGCCACACACATTCTTGTGTTAGTCACACATTCTAAATGTTAGCGCGGTGGTCTGTTGATGGAAGAGACAGAGAGCCACTGAGTCCTGGCTTCTCTTCTCAAACACTATCTTCGTAGGTTTCATTTGACTCTTATTTCATAGGTTTCTTCAGTAAAGTTCCCAGCACCTTGTCTGCATGAGAAATACCCTGGCCAGCTGGAGCCACCGGGCCTCATTTTTGGCATGCTACACTCCTGCAGGTGGGACACGATACTAAATCCCTACACGTTTATGGTAAGGTTCCTCCCATCTCAGTTCCAGCCCCATCTCAGTTGCTGATACTTTCTCCTCGCGCACTCACCCCTGAACTCTCCGTGCCAGATGTCAGGACAGAGCTTTCAATGGGGCCTTAGCCATCCTCACGCATTGTCCTGAGTCCTTGCAGCCTCTGCCTGGACTTCTGTTCCAAGACAACTTCCAAATTCTTAGTTTTGTATAGCAGTGGCACCCCCACATTCTTGGGCTACAATGTTTGGTCTTTCATTGCTTCTAAACAATCTTCCGTATCATATAAAACTCTAATTGCACAGTGCCGTCATTTCTGGGAACACCTTCGGTGCTTGCCTGTGGCTCAGGGTCTTTAGTGGAGTGGTTGTGCAGAGCTGAAGTCAGCCCACCTTTACCAACAGGTTTGCTCTCTCACCAGCGTGTGCTGGAATGGACAAACTGTCATGTTCTTAGCTACCCAGTGAAGGATTCTACAGGGGTCACTAGGACATGAGGTCTTTGGCTGCCGTCGGGGAGGGCTTGCCATGGGCATGCTCAGTTCAGACCTGGCTGGGAGCAGAGCCAGGCTGTAATGCTTAGAGAAGAGGTGTTGGTTTGGGCCTCTGCTGCCGGAGGCTTTACGAGAAGAATAAGAAGCAAACAAAAGAACTCTTTGAGATGAGAGGAAAACATCACCAAGGGGTAACTTAATCTTTGAGTGGGTGTCTGTCCCAAGGGGTACTATCTGCAGCTTGCCCTCCCTCCATGCTGGCCAGGGATGGAGGTTATTCGTGTATTATAAGATGTGGTGTGTAAAGGAAGCTGCTCCTAAGGTTCTATCACCAGAACGTTCGGGAGGAAACAGATGCCCGTGCAGACTGAGCAATTAGAAGACAGTTAAATAAAGGAGCCCTTTACAAAACAGTGATAATATTTAATATGGACCATATAAAGCAAGGAGGGAAGAGAGAGGAGAGGAGAGGAGAGGAGAGGAGAGGAGAGGAGAGGAGAGGAGAGGGGAAAGGAAGAGAGGGGAAGGGAGGTGAGGAAGGGCAGGGGAGGAAGGCCTAGGGGCATGGCTCAATAGTACATAGCACAAGGTTCATGCTCACATAATCTAATATTAATACACACACAAAAGTAATTTTTTAAAAAGGTTTATTTTATGGATATAAGTATACTGGAGCTGTCTTTAGACATACCAGAAGAGAGCAGAAGATCTCATTACAGATGTTTGTGAACCACCACGTGGTTTGCTGGGAATTGAACTCAGGACCTCTGGAAGAGCAGTCAGTGCTCTTAACCGCTAAGCCACCTCACCAGCCCACAAAGATACTTTCTAAATTCTTCTTTTAAGTTGTAGCCTCAGAGTTCTTAACATGGACTACCGCAGCTAGTATGGCCATCACCACGGTGTTTATAAATGCTTAAGAACGGATATTCACAATAATAAATTTGACTCTCAAGAAAGAGTCCATAAAGATCTTCTGAAGGAAGGGTATGCAAGCATCCTTAAAACACTTTCCCACCCTCGCCCTGCTTAAGTGAGCCATGTCTCAATGGTCTATGTGAGTCAGTATGCCTCTCTCTACTTCGCAGTTAAAAAATAAAGTTAATTTCAGTAAGTATTAAGTTACGTTTCATGTCATACACCATAGAGAACAAGGTATTTCTATTTTCAAATTAGATATCCACAGGAAGGTCACAAAAATAGCAATAAAGTGATAACAGAACAGAACTGGGACAATGAGGGGAAACGTTTTATTTTTCTTTTCATGGATACAACAGTGACACATGCTGAAAGGACTCTTACATTAAGCTATGTGCGCGGCGTGTGTGTCTCTGGTAGCAGGGGCAGGGTGGAGATGGGGGAGGGGCGGTGTGGAGATGGGGGAGGGGCGGTGTGGAGATGGGGAGGGGTGGGGTGGAGATGGGGGAGGGGGCGGGTGGAGATGGGGGAGGGGGTGTGACTTGAGTCCAGATGCCTACAGAGGTTAGAGCAGACAGATCTTCCTGGAACTGGAGTCACAAGATGGTTGCGAGCCACCAGATGGGTGTTGGAAACTGAACCTAGGACCTCTGGGAGAGCAGCCAGTGCTCTTAACCGCTGAGCCATCCCTCTAATCCTGAGACTAAACAATGCTGACAATGAACATTTTACAACTTAAATTATACACACAAACAAATGAAAAGACTAGGCTTGGCCTCCAACTCACAAAGATCCAATTGCCTCTGACTACTGGGTGCCAGGATCCAAGGTGTGTGTGTTACCACCATCAGACTCCATACGGTAATCTTTTTCTTTTCTTTTCTTTTTTTTTTTTTTTTTTGATTTTTCGAGACAGGGTTTCTCTGTATAGCCCTGGCTGTCCTGGAACTCACTTTGTAGACCAGGCTGGCCTCGAACTCAGAAATCCACCTGCCTCTGACTCCCGAGTGCTGGGATCAAAGGTGTGCGTCACCACACCTGGCTCCATACGGTAATCTTAATGCAGAATCTGTCAACACCAGATCTTCTGACATCTGGGTCTCCCTAAACATTAGGGGGCCTCTTCTAAACCCCTAAACTCCAAGGAGGGCTTTAAATAAGACCACGCTCTTTATTGTTTATGCCATGATTGGGCAGCATGTCTTCCCTCCAACCAAGGATTTCACATTGGGGG
Source organism: Mus pahari (assembly GCF_900095145.1). Classification (NCBI taxonomy): domain Eukaryota; kingdom Metazoa; phylum Chordata; class Mammalia; order Rodentia; family Muridae; genus Mus; species Mus pahari. The sequence goes on along the minus strand of NC_034612.1, from coordinate 16,207,881 downwards.
TTTTGACAAACTTCCCCCAATGTCCTAACTATGGTCTTCAAAGATGCTAAGAATCCAGCCCACATATTGAGTAATTACATTTGTTAATGCATGCTAACAACTTCAGCCAGGCGTGACCTTAACTGCTAAGCTTTCTATCACCCCAATCAAGATAATTATTCTCTCACTCAATAAAAGGCTCAAATTATGCAAACACATTAGGAGTGAGGCATAGGAGCGAAAACAGGAGGGGGGGTGGAGAGATGTACCATTTCTTTCTTAACATGTTCTTTCTGTTAGGAATCCCTTGTGCCTGAGCCAAACTCTGTGCCATTTCTTGAGAGACTGTCAAGTTTTGTGTTTTATTTTTTGTTTAGATTTCTTTATTTTAATTTTATGTGTGTCGGTGTTTTGCCTGCGGTATGGATGTATAACACATAGGTGCAGTTCCCGCAGAGGCCAGAAGAGGGCGTTGTGTCCCTCTGTCACTGAAGTTAAAGGCGGTCATGAGCTCCCGGGTTCCTAGTTTTGTGTTTTATTAGTGAGTCATGCAAAGGATTTAGCACGTCTCTGTCAGCATTTTTAAAAATGAAATGGACTTTCTCATTTCAGCTCTGATATCCAAATAAGTAGCTAATCTTAACTCTGGACAGCCATACTTGGGAAAATGGTTCTAAATCAGAACTTCCCACAATTCCGTGGCTCAGATACTGGGTCAGGATCCTCTCTGGTTCATTTCGTTTTCAAAAGAAATTGCCACTCCATCAAATCGGGGACCCTCAAGCCTTTGATGTGCCTTTTCTGTATCCCACATGATTATGAGAGCTTCATGGTGTCCGGTGTTCAGCTATAAACACTCTTACATTGTGGATATTATTTTACCTGGGTGGGTGGGGCTGAGGTTCTTAGTAAGGTAACTTCTCATGCCTCAGTTGCATCTGTTGTGGAGAATTAACAGACATGGTGATGGTTATTCAGGGCCCCAATCGGAGGGAATCCTTTAAATGTTAGCTCTCTTGTCCCACGGTGATAGCCTGTCAACACTGAGTTCAGTGCCTGCTCCTAACATGGAGAGGGATTTACCAGCAGAGTTGTACAAAGCACGAGAAATGTAAAGTCAAAATGTTACATTTGCTTTGCAGATTAGGAAGGAAGTGGTATTTCCTGCGCCTGTGGGCAGAAGAGGGGCTTAGCAAATGGAGTCCCCTGGGCCAGAGACTGTGCTTGTGTCAAAAGTTGGTCTTGGCATTCGTAAACAAACAAACAAACAAACAAACAAAAACTGTCCCTGGGAACTTTTGCTTTTCTTGGAAGAAGGGTGTCAGAATAGACAAGTGGGTGGCAGGGAGGTTAGAAAGTTGTACATGGCTACATAGAAGTCACAGACGGCACACAGGCTGCATAGAAGTCACAGACAACACACAGGCTATTCTAAATGGCTTCCTCCATGTCTGTCCTCCCCACCTCTCTCCTGCCCTCCTCTACTGTCTACCTTCTTCCATCTGCTCTTCCTGTCTTCCCCCTGTACTTTCTGTCTTCCTCCTGCACTTCCTGTCTTCCTCCTGCACTTCCTGTCTTCCTCCTGCACTTCCTGTCTTCTTCCTCTACTTTCTCTCTTCCTCCTGTATTTCCTGTCTTCTTCCTGTATTTCCTGTCCTTTTCCTGTATTTCCTGTCCTCCTCCTCTACTTCCTGACCTCCTCCTTCTTTACTTCCTGCCTTCCTCCTGTACTTCCTCTTCTCCTCTGCTTCCTGTCCCTTTTAAATTCCTGCACTTCTCTTACTTCTCAAATTCCTCCTCTACTTCCTGTCTTCTTCCTTTACTTCCTGTTCCCTACTACTTCCTGTCTTCTTCTCCTTCCTCTCCCCCTCTTCCTCCTTTTTCTTCTTTGTCTTCCTCTTCCTTCTCCTCTACTTCCTGTTCTCTTCCTCTGCAGAGCCTCTTATCTGAGTGTTGCCCAAGCATCATCTGGCAACCCTTACTTCCATAAACTCTAATGGACAATTACCAGCAGGCTGTGTGAGCCTATGCAGGAGAGGCCAAGGTCTGTGCTAGTGAACTAGGCCCTGTTTTTATCAGCATCTGAGGTGTGTTTTCTTCATTTGTAAAATGGAGCTGGGTGGAACGATGACCAAGATGACTGCCAACAAGGGAAATCTCTGACCCTAATGTTCACACCTGGAGTTTGGGCCAAGGCAACCAGGCATGAGATACAGCATAAAAATAAGGATAAACTTCTTTCTTTATAGTTTCAGATGCATAGCAAAGATTGCCTGGAACCACATTCCCCCCCCCCTTTGGTTTTTCGAGACAGGGTTTCTCTGTATAACTCTGGCTGTCCTGGAACTCACTTTGTAGACCAGGCTGACCTTGAACTCAGAAATCCGCCTGCCTCTGCCTCCCGAGTGCTGGGATTAAAGGCGTGCGCCACCACGCCCAGCCCTGGAACTGCATTTTAAGTTTGAAGCTGCTCCATCTTGCTGTAGGAAACTATCTCAATGTGATCATAGCCTTCTTATCTTTACGTGCAGGAAAGTGGCTACATAGGTGTCTTAGTCACAGTTCTATTGCTATGAAGAGACACCATGACCAAGGGAGCGCTTCTAAAAGAAAGCATTTATTTGGGAGCTTGCTTATCATTTTAGAGGTTTAGTCCATGATCCCTTTGTTAGGGAGCATGTTAGCACACGTGGCACTAGAGTAGTAGCTGAGAGTTATATTGTAGTGTGTGTGTGTGGGTGTGGGGGGAAGGCATGCTGGCATGGAACCAGAAGCTTCAAAGTCCACCCCCAGTGACATATAACAAGGCCACCTTTCCTAATTCTTCTAACCCTTCTGACAAGTTCCCTCCCTGGTGACTAGGCATTTAAATGTATGAGCCTATGGGGGTTGCTCTTTATTCAAACCCCCACAGCAGCCTATGAAAAGAGACAGTCCCGCGGGTTAGCATCAGGAATGGCCACTTGAGAACTGGCTAATATCTCAGTTACTCTAAACTCCAGAGAAGAAAGTACCTTCATGATGGGATACTTCACGTGCTATTTTCAATATGCTAGGCACAGAGCCTTGTTTATCTGAAACTCAAAGTTAACTTCTATTTTATCTGTCAACCGTGTTCGAACTTGAACGGAAGGAAGTCACAAAGATGCCGAGCTTGGGAAATGCTGCTTCTCTTTTACCCCTTTTCCCTCTTAGAACATCACAATCTAGTGAGTTTAATTTCTCAGTCCCCGTCGTGGTGGTGGAATGCAACATAAAGCACACTTCCATTTCCCTAACGAAGGTTTTACAGGAGCTGGCAAGGTGGCTCAACTGGTAATCGTACTTGATGACCAGAGTCTAGTCCCCAGGACCCACACAATGAAAGAAATGGACCAACTTCTGCAAGTTATCCTCTGTCTTCCACACATGCACTGTGGTGCATGTGCACGCACGCGCGCGCGCGCGCGCACACACACACACCAGCCCTCATAATAATACATCGCTGTCGTTGGAAATATTAACAAAAGAAACTCTCCCTCTCACATCATTCATACACAAGAAATTTTTTTAAAGCAGTTTTCTAGGGGAAATGATTTAATGTAATGAACACAAATATAAGATGTTAATAAATAAATAAACAAAAATACAATTATAGAATATACATGAAACTGGTTCCGGATTAGAAATAATGGCCAACCGGTATCGGAAATCTTTAAATTCACATAGCTAAAAGAAATATGACAGCTCCCGCAATTTTTGGAATGCCATAGGAAACAGACCACCAATATGTTAGCAATCAGTTGGCTCCATATAGGTACCATTACGAAAATAAATATCCACACAGTAATTTATAGGATACCTGTGACTAAAAAGCAAGGTGCATATAAACTAGGTGGTATTAACATGAATTCTCATCTTACATGCACAGGCATAATATATCAAGCAACAACAACAACAACAACAACAACAAAAATATAAATTTTGAATCGATTTCCTCCCAGGAAATGAGATAAGCTATGTGTGTGGGTTGCATCTAGAGAGAATGATACTCCAGTAAAACTCAGTAGAGGTCATTGGATGAAAATAACTCTAATAAGATCCCAAGTTGATGAGGATAGCGACGCAGAAGGAAATAAAGTCTCACTCACCACAGACTCAGGTGTAGCAACAGTTGATTACCAGGAGGTGGCTCTTCTTGGGGTGCTTACGTAAACCTTTAGGAGGTGGGGCCTTGCTGGTGGAAGTACATCACTTCACTGGGGGTGGGCTCTGAGAATTTGTCTTGCCTCACTTCCTGTTTTCCCGTGTAAAGATAAATATGGAATGACCCAGCCTCCTGTTCCTGACACCGTGCCTTGGCTTCCCCATCAGGAAATAAAACTTACTGGAATTGCTTTTGGTCATGACATTTCATCATAACAACAGAAAAGTAACAAATAATTCTACAGAAACAAAGACTACAAGTATCTCATTAGCAATTAGTATAGACCAAATGGGGGGGGGGCAGGAAACGGAAGCAATTTTAGCAAACTCAGCTTGCCAGAGAACTTACTATATACAATTTCTATTAGTGTCTGAAGCAGGAAAACACTGCAGAAGTAAGAAATATAAATAAAACATGTAAAGAAAACAGAACAAACTGTGTCAAAATTTCTGGGCTTCTTGTTTTTGCTATTTGTGTTGAGGAAAATACCGGAATGGGAGATTTATGTCCATTTCTTTACTTCAATGCTTTTGTTTGTATTTATTAGGTTGCCCGAAGGTAACAACTACAGTTTCCCTCTGGGACTCGCTATTTCTAGTTCGCTCTGAGGGTGAGAAGTGGCTGCTCGCTTTAACATTGGAATTTGGGTTGCCTAGATCTGTAAGAATATTTTATTTTTATTTTTTTCCTTATTTGGAGGGGATAGCTTATATGGCATGTAGAAATCAAAGGGACAACTTACCGAATAAAAAAGTCTGCCCGTCAGGCTTGGGGGCCAGTGCTAGTGAGTCCTTTCACCAGCTGCAGGAATTGTAAAGCAAGTTGCTTTTAGGAAAAAGCTGCCAGGCATGGCTCAGCTTGCTGAAGCTGATGCTGACAAGATCTGATCTGGGGATCAATCAGCAGGAAGATGTAAATGGATGAAGGTAGCAGGTATAACATTACTGGGTGTCATTCCAGCCTCACTTCCCTCCCTCTCCTTCCCTCGCTCTGTGTCCTTTCTCTCTCTCTCTCTCTCTCTCTCTCTCTCTCTCTCTCTCTCTCTCTCTCTCTCTGTCATCACGCTAACCCTGGCCTCTAGGGGTATCCTCTATTCGAGAGTGCCATTTAATCTAAAGGCCCAGGGCCAGCCTTTCCAGCCTTGCCTCTGAAATGCAATAACAGGGGGTGAAGGAAAGATGCCCCCCTCAGCCTTCTGCACAAGTGGATTTCACAAGATGTTTCTTGCCCCGTTTCTGACATTTGCCCTTTAACTGGCTTCTTCCCTCTTTTTTCTTTCTTTAATTCCCTATCACTTAGGGACAGACAACAATTAGCTCAAAGACTCAGGCTTGGGCAAGCTTGAGCTCACAAAGGGATCAACCTGAATGGGATTCTCCATGTTCGAGGGCCAGACATTCCCACCCCCCACCCCCACCCCCATCCCCCAACCTGCTGCTGTTACCAAGATCTTGGCTCATTTTGAAGCAAGCTCTAGATTCTCTCCTCCCTGCCCCACTTCTGCTCTCTCTCCCCATCCCTGTCCCATTCCTTCTCTCTCCTCTCTACTTCTCTCTCACTGTCAGCAAGGCTATAATTGAATACTCTATATGGGGTGGTTGAAAACTATATGGTGTAAAGAACCTTGTAGATAGTGACCCTGTATGATCTGTAGGAGCTCTTCTGAGTTAGCTATTCCTCTCTGCCCTGCAGGACTGACTATGTCATCCAAATCCAATGCCACCTCTTCCAGGAAGACTTCCTGCCCGTCACTTCTAGTCTTCAACTGGCCTCGCCCTTTCTTTCTTATCTTATGACATCAGCGTTGACTTATAGACTTCAGCTACAGAAACCTAAATGAAAACTTGACTTGAAGAGAACTAAGAACATGGTATTAGTTAGTTGCATGGCTGAAGAGCATGGTGTGTTGGTCTCAGGTTGTGCTTGATCAAGGTGTTACGGGGTGGGGGTGGGGGGGACTCAACGTCCCCTTTACACTCTCCTGCTCTTATACATAACAGACTCAGTATCGCAGTGGAGAATTCAAAGATGATTTATTTGGACTTGCAAGAACAAAAACAAAAAAGGAATTGGGGTTGATTGGCTCCATGGGTAAAGTTCCTCCCACGCAAACACAAGGACCTGAGTTCAGTTCCCCAGAGCCAACACAAAGCCAGACTTAATAGCACACGTCTGTAATGTCAGTTTGTTCAAGTGAGGTAGGAGGTAGAGACAGGGGAATCCCCAGAAGCTCACTGATCACTTAGCCTGGCATTCATGGAGGGGAACAAAGGTCCCCTCCATGTCTTAAGGTGGGAAATAAAAACTGGCACCAACCAGAGGTTATTCTCAGACCTCTACATACCCTGTGGTCTACATGCACCTGTTCCCACTCATGGGAGCACATATACACATGAACACACACACACACACACACACACACACACACGATTGAAGAGAGACAAAAAAAAAAAAAAAAAAAACAGCAAGAAGCTGGAAAGGAGAGAGCTGAAAGGAGAGAGGGCATCAGGATGTTTGAGTTTGAACTCTCAAAGATGAGCAAGCTTTAGTCCTGTGGGTCTGCAGCTACCTGAGGGAGAGCTTGCTGTAGTACTTAGGCACAAGCCTCATTAATGAGGTAATTAACCCTCCCATCTTCTTATCAAGTCTTCGGGTTGTGTCCTTCCCTCCCTCCAGGAAGCCTTGGGGGGAGGAAATCAGCTGCAGAAAGAGTTCACGATGCTCACTCAGTAAAAGGAGCAGACATTAGCCTCCCATCATGCCCCTCTGCTGGCAATATGGTCCTTGGGTAATAAAGGTGGGTGTGACACAAAGTCAGTAAGCATAATTTGCCTCACCTGAGTCTGGGTCTTTGTATAACTGACTGTGCCATCTGACAGTATCTGTGGACCTGACCAAAGAACATGGTTATTAGACAGCTCCTCCTCCTCCTCTTCCTCCTCCCTCCTCCTCCTCCTCCCTTCCTCCCCCTCTCCTCCTCCTGCCAGCAGATGAGCAACAGAATAAGTTGTTCTTACTAAGGAGAACATTCTCCTTGTAACTCTGTTATTTTCCTTGCCAGGAAAGATGTAGTTGTGGAAGCACTGCCAAATCTAACATGCAGTGAGATGAATCCCACCAAGCATCAGAATTACTGATGGGGATGTTCTGATAACTTCTCACCTTTTGGGTTGCTTTTGGCAAAGCATGAGTTATAAAACTCTGAGAATCTGTGCAGCCCTGGGAGTGTGTGTGTGTGTGTGTGTGTGTGTGTGTGTGTGTGTGTTTGTGTGTGCATGCTTGTGTCCTTGTTAGTGGGGTGTGTGTGTGCACATGTGTGACTGTGTATCTGTGTGAGTGGGACGTGTGTGGTGTGTGTATACCTCTATTTTTATAACTTCCCCCTCTCTGCTAGCATGCACCACTCCTTCCTACAAAGCAGCTGCAAATGTCAAAGCCAATGTTCTGATTATTTGTGAATCGTTAGAAAATGATCATTATCTCTCTTGCATGTTTTAATTTCCTGAAATCTACTGAGCCGTGTGTATACTCAGGACTTGAATGTCACATTAAGGTCATTTACGTACAACCTCCAGCAACCAGTCGAACTGTGGAAGATCCTTTCTCTGAGCAGCTGTCTCTCCAGGAGGTACAGTCTGTGAGAGCCAGGTCCTGCAGCCAGCTTCTGTGCAGAGGTACTGGCCCCTGCTGGGCTCTCAGCACCTCCTGTCTGTTTGTTTGGTGCATATACTAATGATTGACATGGTTTCTACCCTCCCCATGGTACTATTCTTAATGTCAGTGCCAGGTTCTTGCAGCATGTCCTTCCAAACATCCTTCCTCTTTGAAATGGCATCTCCCCTCCCTTCTTATCCTCTGAGGTTGGGGTCAAGAGCTGCATGGACATGCCAGAGCATCTTTGAATGTCAAAGAAAAAAATCAGACAGAATCAGTTCACTGCAAGGGCACAGCTTATGAGCTGTGTCAGAGCGGGACCAGCTGGAGCAAGCGCTTAGTAGAGCCTGGACCAGGATGCTGTTGTTTCCTAACCTCTCCTCTATACTCCTGTTTGACTGAGCCTATCTTGGGCTTAATAAATCCAGCTTCATAAAATGTCACTTCAGATGCAGACAGACTCTGAGCCTTCTGCCAGGCTTCATGCACAGAACAGAATAGGGTTCTGTCCCTACTACTTTGGCCAACAACTAGAAAGCAGAGAGACGCTAGAAAATAAGGACTTCTGAAAGTACAGAAGCAATTTGTGTCAAGGAGAGGAGACCACAATGGTAATTACCCCCAAATCTGCTAGCTGAGTGAGTCAATTATGTCAACCGCATATAGCTTAATCAGGTAAAATTAGTCAAATGAGAAGAAATAAATAAAAATGAAATGCTTTTTGTTCCCGGGAGATGGAGACAATTGGTTGATTAACTCATTTGTCATTTTTCCTACCTGTTTATGATCAATCATGAAAATTCATTTGTACCGTGTTTTGTCATTATAGAGAGCATTTACACAGACGCACGAAATTCCCACTAACCATGCAAGCCACATCTGTGTTCTGGCTGTGGCATGGCGATAGACTTAGAGAGGCTGACCTGGGTGTGAATACTGCCCTAGTCACACTGTGGGGGAGCATCTTGGGAAGTTCCTAAGATCCAGGTCCTCTGTGTGTTATCTGCTGCTCTCCGGAGGCAGCTGTTATTCGTTTCTTCTCCAGATGTGCCAGAGGACACCATAGTACAGACAGAGCAGCAGACACGAGATCCACAGTCCCTGAGGAACAGTGAGGAATTTGTGTCAAGGCTTCAGACACAGCAATGGTGTGCCTCACCATTTCACAGGTCACAAGTCTAGCCTGGGTCTCACTGGGATAGATTCCCAGTGTCTGCAAGATGGTGTTCCCATCTGCTAGGCCTGCCCTGCCACGATGGCTTCCACTCCCTGTAAGCCACAAGTCTTCACTGACATTGCAACCAACTTCTCCAGGCTTCCCACACAGACAGAATATCAGCGGCTCTCCAGGAATCCCCTGGGCCTTCAGCATCAGTTCAGAATTGTTAAGACATCAGAGCTGGTGGTGTTTCCAGTATGAGACAGCCGTTGTCAGATCAGACTGTATCCCTTAAGCATATCTAACAAATTCTCTCAATGAGTATATTTGCTTATTGGTTTAGTCTTTGGGGACAAACCCAACTGGCACAGATTTACCATTTGGTTTCAGTGGTATAAGAGGTCTGAGCTCAGTTTCTTAGAGCCACAAACCCATTTATTCAAACTGAGGAAGACTATGTTGAGATTCATAATCTCTCTCTCTCTCTCTCTCTCTCTCTCTCTCTCCCTCCCTCCC
>NC_034612.1:16194700-16198217 GCF_900095145.1 Mus pahari | reverse complement strand
CTCCCCTCTCTCTTTCTCTCCCCCCCTTCCCTGATCCCTCCCTCTTCTTCCTCGACCCTTTCATTCCTGCTAGGAGATGGTGTCTCTTTTTATAGCCATGTTTTCCTTGGTTGGTGTCACGCCATTAAACCACCATGCTGCTCTTTCAAAACTTCGCCTCAGCCCGCGCTCCAAAATCTCTGCAGATGGATGAAGGCACCGGGAGTGGAGACGGTGGCTTAAAATGAGACCCTCTTTCCATTAGGCCAGGCAAGACAAATGACATCAGTCAACGGCCACCACCAGTCAACAGGGTCATTAGCATTTCCTTTATTTAAGAAATATGACAGGTACTTCCCTCGAGGCCTTTCCTTTGTGACATCCCTTCAAGTTCTTGCTCAGCCGCCTGGAACCAGAGCAGGGAGGGACCGGTGAGAGACTGCCATTGGCACTGTAAAGGGCACAGTGGCCGGGTTAGATTAAATGCTTCATTTGGCACTAAGAGCCCCTCCGATGCCGCGCTGAAGATTTTATCCTGGCTGAAATGGTCTTGGAATTTAGGTTATTGGGTTTCCCGACTTCTTGCTAAAAGTCAAGTTACATGTGACTCAATTTTAGCTTTGAGCTCCTATCCCCTAGAAAGCAGTTTCTTTAGTACTTTATTCTTCCATATATCCATCCAGCAGTACGTGCGGACAACTGCCAGAGCAGCGGGCCCCAGCTGTGCTCCTGGGCTTGCAGATGCTCTGGTGGATACTGAGATGCTAACCCCAAAGCACCCATGGACCAAGCATGCATTCCTTCACAAGGCGCATTACATTCTCCCAGAGGCATGGGCAGAGAGCTTAGGGATGGTCTTCACGACTTTTCTCATTACCGTGACCAAATAAATACCTGAGAAGAAGGGACTTAGGGTAAGTAGGATTTATTGACGCTCGCGGTTTGAGGGTGCAGTCCACGATGGAAGGGAGGCATGGTGGCAGGAGCCTTCCTACTATGGCAGTAGTAGAGCGTGAGCCTTCTTGTTCACATGTTTATAGACCAGGAAGCAGAGAGTGGGAAGTGCCAGTTTGCTTTAGTTTGCTCTCTGTTGCCCGAAGCACCTAATAGAGTTAATGGTTTATTCCTTATAAGATACAGCCTATCATCAAATAAAGCCAAGGCGGGAATTCAAGGCAAGAGTTTGTAGCAGAAACTATGGGGAAACAACGCTTTCTGGCTTGTTCCCCCTGGCTTGCTCAGCCTGCTTTCTTATACAGCCCAAGCCCACCCGCCTAGAGATGGAACCAGCCACGGTAGGCTGGGCTGTCCCACATTAATCGTTAAGAAAACGCCCCCCCCCCCAAGCCGGGCATGGTGGCACACGTCTTTAATGCACCAGGGAGGTGGAGGCAGGCGGATTTCTGAGTTCAAAGCCAGCATGGTCTACAAAGTGAGTTCCAGGACAGCCAGCGTTATACAGAGAAACCCTGTCTCAAAAGAGAGAGAGAGAGAGAGAGAGAGAGAGAGAGAGAGAGAGAGAGAGAGAGAGAAAAGAAAAAAGAAAAAGAAAACACCCCCACAGGTATGCCCCACATGCCAGTTAAATAGAGGCAACTCCCCAATTCAGAGTCCCTCTTCCCAGGTGACTACGTTTATGTCAAATAGAGAGCAGAAGTTCACTGCGACACCAATGCCTCATCAGCTCACATCCTTCCTCCTCCTTTACTTAGTCTGGGGCTTGTACATGAAACAGTACCACTCACATTCATGGTAGATTTTTTTTTTTCCCTCCTCAGTTAAGCCCCTCCCAGAAGCCTTTATTGCAGCAGATCCCATTCACATACCTTATCTCATACTTCTTTCTCTGGGACATAGTGAGACGCTGGTCCCAAAAGAGCTCATGGATGAAGCAGTCCATCATACACGTAGTCACACTCATATGGTAAGAACAAAACTCACGGAAACAAGGACAGAATGTGGACAGGGGACACAGCCTCAGTTCAAGGGAGCCTTGGACAGTGTTTCTCATGAAGTGATAGTGAAACTTACTGCAGGAAGACAGACCAGCTATGGGAGACAGGGAGGAGAACCCGTGGCCAAGGACATCACGGGCAATATGTCTAACTTGTAAAAATTGAGGAGTCCTTGGAATGTGGTAAGGGGTTTGTGGGTGGAACTTAGGACTTGGGGGGGTGGGCGAGGGGCATGGCAGGGTTGATGCTGGAGAAGTCAGCCAGGCCGTGGATGTGGTTCAGATAAGCCAAATGCTCCTGGTGCTAAGCAGGCATCATGCACGTGTTGTATAAGGATGCCAAGAGTGATACGGAGTAGGCAGGGTGAGGATTTGCTATGGAAAATACCAGAGGGCCATCATGGCCTAAGGTTCTCAGGTTCCTGGTCAAGAGAACAGAATCTCTGGCTTGGATGGAGATCCGACATTCCAGTTAAGGCTGGTCAGTCACCTGGACAAGAGACCGCCGCTGGGAAGGCAAGCTCATCTTAAGACATCTTAAAGAGATGGATGGAATCTTCAGTCTTTTAATGAGATGCTCTATTTCTCCTTCCCAGAATCCCCACCTCCAACACAGTGACAGAACAGATTGTGGCAAACAGAATCCTAAATCAGGAAAGTGTAACTTTTCCTTAGACATTTCCCTCACACTTTGGGCTCTCCCCAAATTCTAAGCTTTCTCTTCCCATAAGCTCCCCCTCCCTTAGTGGCTTCTTGACTTCCGTGTGTCTGATGCTAACCTTCGTGCCAGATTAACCCTCCTGGCTTTCTTTCCTTCTGCCCTCTATCATCCTCTGGGCGGATGCTGAGATTACAGCTTGCCTGCTCCGGGGTTTTTCTTTTAAACTCTAATAAAATTGTCTGTTAGCTGCAGTCTGGTTACGTGCTACAATTCTGTGTGCCCCTTCACCCATTCATTCCTTGGCAATCCTTAATCACTTCTTCTATTGCATGCACTGAGCTACAATAAGACAACAGAAGAATGAGCATAGTGCCATGGGTTTTTCAGTTACGGGGAGAACTGTCGGGTATTGGTGGTTCACAGATAGGAGAGGCACGTCGATGAGTTTATGAGGTCCGAAACAGAGTGAACTTGTCTGTCAACTTGACTACACCTGGAATTAACTAAATCTCCTGGGCACACCGGTGAGGGATTTGTACTTCAATTATTTGAACCGGGAAGACCCGTCTTAAATCTAAGCCACACCTTCTGGTGGCAGCCTATATATAAAGGACACGTAAGAAGAGAGCCTTTTGCTTTTTGCCTGCTTGCTCTGACTGTCTCTAGCAAGCCCGTTCCTTCACTGGCATTAGTGCTTGCTTCTTCGAGAGTCCATTGTATACTGAAGATCAGCTGAGATATTCGGCCTTGTGGACTGAACAGCTACTAGATTCTTACACTTTTCATTGGGAAATAGTCGGGGCTGGACTAACTGGCCACAGCCTGTAAGCTACGTTAATAAATCCTCCCTCTCTCTATCTATCCATATAACTATATGCATATCCCTCTATACATATATATATAGTTATATATATATATATATA
>NC_034612.1:16182902-16191345 GCF_900095145.1 Mus pahari | reverse complement strand
AAAAAAAAAAAAAAAAAAAATCTATATCTAATCTATATTGAATCTGTATATTTACCTATATTTATACATATTTAATCTCTATCTATATATAGATACACACACACACACACACACACACACACACACATTTATCCTATCAGTTCTGTTCCTTTAGAGAACCCTGACTAATACAGAACTCGTCAGAGATTGTGCTGAGTGGTCGGGGGAAACTCCTACGTCAATGAGCAAAAGGGGTCCCAGCCACCCCCCCAAAGAGTTACTTCTTAGTATTTAGTTTATTTTTTTTATTATTCTTTATTATTTTATTTTTATTTTATTATTTTTACTTATTCCTTTTACTGTATTAGTATTTATTACTGTTAGTTATTAGTAAGCGGAATTTAAAGTGAGTGAGCTAGAAAAGTATTGTGCCCACAGGAAGCCTTAAATATTTCGTCTCTCACAAGACCCTCACACTTCAGGAACACTCATAGTTTAGGAGTTGCCAAAAGCCTTTTCACCCCATGTGTGAACACCAGTCATTTCTGAGCTCTCTTACTCTCTGAGTTCTGTCACCCTGGTTTGCCCAGCCTCAGTATATTTTACAGACAAAGGCTGTCTCACCCAAAATCTATCTTCTCCAAGTGGCAAAGTCACGGGCTCCACGAGGAGGATCCACCGACGGATTAAAACTGACGGCAGGGTCCTCCAAGTGAGTGTGAACCATGGGGAGCGTTTCAGCAAAGCCTGTGTTCCGGGCTTTCCTTGGTCTGATTACACACCGTGTCATAGTCGGAGCTGTTCACGCTGTGCACACGGCTGCTGCCAACAGTCCTAGCTAGACACAATCCATGCGCAACCCCTCTTCAGCTGATTGAGTCAACAGATCAGAGATGTGGAAATCATTCCTCAAATGGGAAGAGTTTCAGACCGTCCCCTTAGGTCTGAAGTTGGCAAATGTTCTCTGTGAAAGGTCCAATAATAATGAACCCGCGCCATGCTGGTAGACAGCGAAAGGTTTAGGGTTTGAGGTTCAAGGGAGACACGGAGACCGACTGCTCTTTGGGGTGAGAGATGTATAGAATCCCACATCCGGAAAGGACAGCAGCATGACATCATCTCAGGAAGTGGGTGGGGAGTGTGGGGGGGGTCCCTTCCTGCAGGTCTCAGAGGAAGTAGTTGTGGGTGTGTGGGAGTGTCCCTTCCTACACGTCCTAGAGAAAGGAGTATCCAAGAGGGTATCCAGGAAGAATCCCAGTGAGGACGCAGAACTGATAGTGTCGCGAAGACAGAGGCCTTGAACCAGACCAGTGACTCATTGCCATGAACACTGGCGAGTTAGGCTGTTTGGACAAAGGGTACAGTGTGTGAGACACCGCGGCTTCCACAGTGGATGCCTTTTTTTTTTGTTTGTTTGGTTTGGTTTGAGGTGTTGTTTGTTTTGTTTTGTTTTCTTGTTTTCTTTTGGGGGAAGGTTGCAAAGGCAGATGGCGGATATGGAGGTACGTGGAGATGAGTGGCATTGGGGTGTACAATATGAAATTCACAAAAAAACCAATAAGAAAAATTGAAAAGGAATGGTGCCTGTCATCCTAGACTCCAGCCACCCGGGGAATGGTAGCGGGTCAGAGACTCACTCACAGGTAGGCTCTCTTTAAGGTGCGCGTTGGAAGCTGTGAGGGAGGGTGGGGCCTGCTACAGGGGGCGGGGCCTGTAGCTGCAAACAAAGTTTGGTTCTAATAAAGCTTTATAGACAATGACATTTCAATTTCATATCCCTTCCAACTGCCACCCACTAATAATTTCCTTTGATTTAGTTTTCAGTGCTCAGAAACTCATTCTTCATTCCCGAGTCTGACTGAACCTGATATAAGGTTGGATTCATCTTTCGGAACTTGCTGGGATCTGTGAAGAGAGTCACAGTTTCCACGGCTGTGGAATAGTTACTGGAGCTAGGGTCAGAGCCTGCTCCTAAACAAAGGGGGTTGGGCACTGTATCGGCAATAGTACATTTAAAGTCACAGCTAATGGAGAAATGAAGAAAGAGAATACTATTCAAGGTGGCCATTCTGGGAAGGTCAAAGCAATAGTGTGACCTCAGTATTGTCCACCTCAGGGGTCCTGGTGTGAGGTTTAGATTGATATAAAGGACAAGAGGTGCACACATAGCTAATCAGTCCTGCCTGGTGAATGGCCACTCATCATCTTCATCCGACCACCAGTCTCTCCTACAAGGTGGTCAGACAAGTTGTTCTTATTCACAAGGCGAGCCCCTCCCCTCCCCCATCCCAACCCCTGCATGACTCCCACCCCTCACCACCCCTGCTGTGAATGGCCTCAGGCTTCAGCCCCTACCTTCTACCAACATGAGACTCTCCAGGAAATTCCACCTTCTTGGGGTTCATTATTTCCATAGTTTGATGGTCAAAAGGAGAAACTTGTGTGTTTTTAGACTGTCCTCATTCCTGCCAGGCAGTTTACAGAATAAAGACCGTCTGTCTCTGCTGATCTCTGACCCCCCCCCCCCGTTAGCTGGTGACCCGAAGGGGCGACCTGTTTCAATGTGCCATGGAAGGCTCCTCTCCCACAGAATTCTTACTGGCTCCCCCAGGGAGCAAAGATCTTATAGACACTTCACTCCACGAAATACCTCAAATTCGTTCCATTGTTGTTGGGTTTTTTGTTTGTTATATATATATATATATATATATATATATATATATATATATATATATTTACAGTTCGTACAGAAAGGTTGGGCTTCCTTAATTCAAGCAGCCTTCCAGAGAGAAAAATGGGGCTCTTCCAAACACATGGGGGAAATCAAAAAAAGAAGAACACAGAGAAAACACTGGTCCACTCTCTTGGGGACCAGGGAGCTGATGAGCAGCCGGCAGTTTTGAGCATTCACCCCGGGATACTTCTGTCATCATATTTGGAAGCCCTGAGTGATCTCCAGTACTGTCCCTGGGAAAGGTTGGCCTTGAGCCGCTCTGTGCTCTGCGGGCCCCAGAACACAATCCTTATAGAACATTCCTTCTGCTCATTATAACCTCAGAACCCTGAGAGTGGGGAGGTACCTGTTGCCAGGGCAACTTGCTGGTTCTTGGGTAGTAGCCAGCCTCTTGCAAGTGGTAGGACCACAATAAAACCCCAGCGGTCCATCTTCTGCTTGCTTCTTGGGCAGGGGAAGTTAAGTTTCTCTTCAGCTCTTTGAGATGCAGATCTCTTCTTAAAGCCTCTTTTCAGCTCTGCCACCCCAGGCTATGCTTCCCAAGGGCCAGAGAGCCCTCTGCTCAGCAGGATCCCCAGGGAAGACCAGAAGTGAAACTCCTTTACTTTCAGTCTCCTTAGGCAAAACTTCCCCAGGGCCAGAAAGGCCCAAGTGAGTTTGTTTCCCCCTTGAGCAAAGTCAAAGTGATGACGATCTGTGATCCTCTCACTTTCAGACTATCTCGCTTGTGTTTCAGACAAACTGAGATGAAACTGGGGCCTGATGTCTTTCTCCTATTAGAGCAGCCTGGAGTGAAGTCATTCTCAACTTTAATTTTAATGTGGTGGAGGTTTTGCGTGGACTCTGGCCATATTTCCACACTCGGAAACAACAAGGGTGAGTGTCAATTCAGATGCACTCATGCTACAGTCTGCTGTCAAATGAAGGAGGGCCAAAGCCATTTGACTCAGCAATGACCTGGGATGCAGGAAAAAGCACCAATGTGCCCTAGGCCACCTGCACCTGGGAAAAAGAATAAACCACCAGGGCATTTTATCCCAGCATTTCAGGCAGAAGCAGGCAATCTCAGTGAGTTTGAAGCTAGGCTGGTCTATAGGGTAAGTTAAATACCTTAATAGGCAACATAGTAAGAACCTGTTTCATAAACAAAAAACAGGAGAGAGACTGCTTGAATTATGGAAGCCTAACCTTTTCTTGCCTTGTCTATGTAACATGGTTATCATCCTGATTGCTCAGACCCCATGTCTATTTCACAAACATCCCTGTCTTGAAAATCGTTGTTGAAGACGATGATAGCCAAAGAACTGGGAAGCTTTTCCAGTTAACCCTGAGGATGCTTTTCCAGAAATGATGGAGAGCATATGCTTTAGAAGCAATTGTGTCAATCACCACAAAGGGGGGTGGGGTGGGGGGGAGAATGAATGTACCATCCTCCCAAAAGCCAAAATCTTAGGGACTCAACTGGCAACAGGACCTTGTGTCTGGTGAGCTGTCTTTAAAAATGATGAAGAGAGACAAGAAAAGCATCTATAAGAAGAGGGATTGAGGGTTGGGCAAGATAGCGTAGTTGGGAAAGTACTTGTGCTATAAGCAGGAGGACCTAAGTATAGCCTCCAGAACCATAGAAAAGTCTGTGGACAGTAGCCTCAGTTGTCCCAGCACTGGGGAGGCAGAGATGCAAGGATCCCTGGGGTATGTTGTCCAGCCAGACTAGCCAACAAGAGACCCAGTGTCTACAAACAATGTGAACCTTGTCTGTCCCAAAACACCTGATAGCAGTGACTGAGGTTGACCTTGGGCCTTCACGCACATGGGTGTATGTATGAATTCACACCAAAAAGAAAGAGGAAGAGAAGAATGGAGGGGAGGAGGAAGGAAAGAGAAGAAGAGGAGGAGGGAAGACTCGGGCAGAGGCAAATTAGCATAAAGCCACATACGCTGATACAAACATGTTCTCGTACCAAGAACATTTTCAAGAAAATCTAAGTAAGTTTAGCAGTTATGAGTACTGGCTTCTATCTCGTGGACCCAAGTAATGACATTTCATCCCATTGATTTGCTGGGAATAAAGCTCGAGCCACACAGACAGACCTGGAGGCTATGGTCTTCTGGTGGGCCATGGTCTTCTGGTGGGCCCCGCTTGTCCATTGCTTTGGCTTTGCTCTGTGAAGCATCTATTTTCTTGGTTACACAAGTGCAAGTGTGTTCCCGGTGGGTTGGGGGCATAAGACATTATTCCACTGCCTTTTTACAGCCATCCATCTGCCTCAGCTGCTGCCTGCATGGAGCCTGTGATGGTTTGACTATGTTTGGCGCAAGGAGTGGCACTATTAGGAGGTGTGGCCTTGTTGGAGAAAGTCAGTGTGGGGGTGGCAAAGAGAGCTTCCTCATAGCTACCTGAGGATGCCAGTCTTCTGTTGGCTTTGGAACAAGTAGAACTCTCAGCTCCTTCAGTGCCACTCCTGCCTGGATGCTGCCATGCTCCTACCATGATAATAATGGACTGAACCTCAGAACCTGTAAGTCAGCCCCAACTAAATGTTATCCCTTATAAGAGTTGCTTTGGTCATGGTGTCTCTTTACTGCAACAAAAACTCTAACACAGAGCCCCAGCAGAGCATAGGAAATACTAGTATCAGCATAGCTGTAAGTTCACTTATCTCCCTAGAAGGGTACAGAGATGTCTCAAGGTGGTGCTTATAGGAAATCTGTCTTCACTCAAGTCAGCTTCTTGTGTACATGTTACACATAGCCAGGCTTTCATATATCATGGGTCAATGGCACTGGTCTCTTTGATGTAAAGAGCTGAGGTCAAGGGGAAGGCTCAGCTGGTCCTATTGTCTCCACTAGAACGTGCTCATAGGTAAATACAAAATGATTTCATTGTGGAGACAAAATTATAAGTAACTTGGATGTTAAGCTTAAGAAGACTGGCTGAGTGTGGTGGCTCATACCTTCAATCCAAGCACTGAGGAGGCAGAGGCAGGTGAATCTCTGAGTTCAAGGCCAGCCTGGACTACAGAGTTGCATCAAGGAACTGGCTACATAGCGAGGCCAGCCAGGGCTTCATAGTGAGATACTGTCTCAAATAAATATATAAACAAACAAACAAGCCTCTTGTCTTCTTGTTCAATGGTGTATTTGCAAACAATTTAAAAATAACATAAAAGATTACAATATAGATCCATGAGCTTATAAAATCTTCTTGTGAAGCAAGAACAAGCTATGCCCCCAACACTCCCTGGTTTCATTCCTTCTTCCTTTTTAAGATTTCTTTGAGAGAGAGAGAGAGAGAGAGAGAGAGAGAGAGAGAGAGAGAGAGAGAGAGAGAGTAAATGCAGTTGTCCAAGGAGAACAAGAAAACATGTGGGATCCACTGGACCTTGTATCGAAGGTTTGTGGGCCACCCTGGGCTGGCTAGTTTTTTGTCAACTTAACAAGAGTCATTTGAGAAGAAGGAACTTCAAACGAGAAAGTGTCCCAGCAGATTGGCCTGCAGAAGAGCCTGTGGTGAATTTTCTTGACTGATGATTGATGTGGAAGGGCTCAGAACACTGTGGGCGGTATCATCCCCAGGCAGATGGTCCTGGGTGCTGTAAGAAAGCAGGCTGAGCCAGCCACGGGGAGCAAGCCAGTCAGCAGCATCCCTCTGTGATCTCTGCATCAACTCTTGCTCTGACTTCTCTGAGTGATTGGTGTTACCTAGATGTAGAAGAGGAACTAGACCTTTCTCCTTTGAGTTGCTTTTGGTCCTGGTCATAGCAATAGAAACCCTAATTAAGACATAACCCCCAAAGAATGCCAGGCTATATACTCAAGAGGACTTACACCCGCTCTGTTTGTGAAATGTTCCTATTTGGTCTGTGGTGGGGTGGTTGGTGTGAGTCTATAAACCCACAGGACAAGAACAGAGCAGGTTTGTGAAGGCAGCTATGTGCTGCTATTGGCTCCCCAATGCTTCCTGCTCACGCTCTTCTGGCCTGCCCTTGGAACACTTTAGCTGGATCAATAGCCCCTCGGTGTGTTTCTTTCCTTTCAGACTATTTGTACTTTTTCACCTTCAAAGGCAGGCAATCAATCAGACATGAGTGACTGCTGCTACAGCTTGTATCGATCATTTGTGTTTTTTTTTCTTGTTTTCTTTTTTCTTTTTTTTCTTTTTTCTCAAACCCTAGCAGTTTGCAGTTTGAAGGGATCTGTACTGAGTTTCTTAGTCATGTGTTGAAAATTACTTCCGTTCTCAGAGTCATTTTCCTACTTTCGGCTCAAGCCTGTGTGTGACTTGAATCTGAATTTTGTTAAAGCTTTGTGAGAAATGTGAACAAGAAACAAAACAGCTACACAATTCATTTTTTTTAAAAAAAAAAAAAACAACTTGTATTTGTTAAAGACAGAGAGATGGCTCCGTGGTTAAGAGCACTGGCTGCTCTTCCAGAGGACCTGAGTTCAGTTGCCAGTACCTATGATGGATGACCCACATCCCTCTGTAACTCCATTTCTGGAGGATCTGACACCCTCTTCTGGCCTCTTCAGGCACTGCACTCATACACAAGCACATATGCACACATATAAAAAAATAAATGAAAATAAAATCAAACCTGTATTATTTGTATCAGGAGGGCATAAGCCTTCCATAACAAGGCGCGGAATCTGCTTGCCCCTCCTCAGCCCTTTCTCAGTAGGCTGTTCTGAGTTTGAAAGCCAGAGACCCAGAAACATTAAAGGCTGAGGACCAATGACTCTCACACACCCATAAAACACTTCAGGTTTCAAAAGGAAATGGAAGCTTTTCTTTGTTTTTGGAATAATTTTATATTCTGCTATTGACTCTTAGTCTTTTTTTGATGACTTTTCCCTCATCCCAAAAGGGTTCTAGAGTCTAACTGCCTACTTAAGTGAAATTAATTGAAACAGCACAAAAGATACCCATGAGAATTAGCCAATGGAATTAGATAAAATTAAACTGTTTCTGCACAGCAAAGGAAATTACAGGCTACACAATAAGGGGGAAACATATTTGCCAATATACTTTGGACTAAGGCTTAATATCTGGACTCTGTAAGGAGCTGAAAAATATAAATGCCCAAACCCAACATTCCAATCAATAAATGGGCTAACTGAACAGAAGATGAAGCACAGATGGTCAATAAATATTTTTAGAAGCACTCAACATCCTCAGCCATTAGGAAAACACAAATTAAAACCACTGAGATTCTATTCTACCCAGGTCAGAATGGCTACCATCAAGAGAACACATGGCTACAAGTGCTGGTGAAGGTGTGGGGAAAGGGGAGCCCCTGTTCACTGTTGGTGGAAATGTAAATGGTGCAGCCACTATGGAAATAAGTGTGGAGGTTGCTAAAGAAGAAGAACTACATCCGGAGCACCTTGGGATCTAGCTATGCCGTTCCTAGGCGCAAGACTTGAGGTCCTCCCACAGGGGCATTCGCACACCCATGTTTACTGACACTCTGCTCACAATAGTACGGACACAGAACCAGTCTAGTCATTCAACAA
Source organism: Mus pahari (assembly GCF_900095145.1). Taxonomy (NCBI): domain Eukaryota; kingdom Metazoa; phylum Chordata; class Mammalia; order Rodentia; family Muridae; genus Mus; species Mus pahari. Next base: position 16,183,115 of record NC_034612.1, on the reverse strand, counting down.
AAGAGAATTGGGTGAAGACAATGTGATACATGTACATACACGAAAGAATTCTGCTCAACCATAAAGAAAAATAACATTTACAGGAATATGGATGGATCTGGAAATTACTCTTCAGTGATGTAACCAGCTCAGAAAATGAAACCAGCCTGTTCTATCTCATATGCAGATCTTATATATTTTCATTTGTATCATGTATGTATGGTGTGTGTGTGT
>NC_034612.1:16122111-16182842 GCF_900095145.1 Mus pahari | reverse complement strand
GAGAGAGAGAGAGAGAGAGAGAGAGAGAGAGAGAGAGAGATTGTATGCATGTGGGGATGTGGGCCATGTGATTAGAAATGGGACCATGAAAGTTTAAAAAAAAAAAAAAAAAGGAAGACCTAAGAAAGAGAGGAGAGAAACAAAGTAACAGAATACATGTGACATGGTGACATAAGTATAAGGGAAGATCAATAGGAAGGGGAGGAAATCAAAAGAGAAAGGATAAGGGATTGTCCAGGAGTGGGAAAGGATCAACATGTATGAAATGTGATGAAGGAACCCATTACTTTGCATAGTAATTTAAAAATAAATAAAAGAAGTCAATCTATTGAAATGAAATATAATCAAAACTTCCAACTTCCCAGAGAAGCAAACACTACATTCTTGACAGATATATGTGGTTAAGGGTTATCCGATTAGGAAATATAGATAATGGAGAATTTCCTCAACTTGGAAAGTTGCTTTTGGGCAGCTGCAAAACAAAATCAAAACTCTACCTGACCACTCTGTTTTAGGTTCTATAGTCTGTAGGAGGTACACATTTGAACGACAATAGAAAAGATCTCCCTGGGGAAAGAAGGTCTTGCCCTGCAGGATCACAGGCTAGCATGCCCACTACACAGTGTGGAATACACAAGCAACTAATGTCAGGTCTGCAATCTCGCCTCATTCTCAAACCTAAAAATCTCTGAAGGCTAAAACTCCTCCAATTTTTGTTGTTGTTGTTGTCTTGTTTATTGAAAGCCAAACCTTTTTTTGATAGCGACACCCAATCTAAATTATCAGGAGGTTGTTTGTTTGTTTGTTTTGTTCACGTACGACGTTGAACATAAATTCTGTGTGTCTCACTACCCCCAAATTAATATGTCTGATTGTGAAGTCCTGCCCTAGACCTCAATGGGATTTGCTAAGTAAGACACAGGAGATAAATGTGTTACCGGTGTGTAAACTCCAAACGATGTTTACATTCTGAAACACATCTGGACCCACGGGGCTTGGGAAATGGATTGCAAATCTGTATTAATTAGTAACTGAAAAGGAATAAATCAGATCCACATTTACACGCGTGGATAATATAATGGTTGGAAGAAGGAATAAGTCAGAATAAAATAGCGTGGCGTTGGCTCTGCAAACTAGAGCTCTCTCCCCACGATATCTCAGTGATTTTGGACACTGCTGTGTGACACAGCGGGCGTGGGGAGCTAGGGCACCTGGGTAGTACCTTGTGGGCATCCATTGTAGGTTGTGGGGCTAGAATCTCAGATGAACAGAAGATGAGACAGAAAACTCCCTCAAGAGCAGACAGGGAGTGTATCTATGACAAGGGTCCGTCACATATGGAGGTTTCTATAGGTGATACCAACCCATTTCTGTCTACTTGTGGTATAGAAATCATTACAGGAATACACAACACAAACTGAGTCATAAAATCCTAGTACTGAGAAGGGGACATGGGCTCCTAATCAAAAAGCTATTTGAAATTTATACCTTCTGGGAAAGGGGGAAACCATTTCTCTTCAGTGGAGTGTCAGAGTCCATATCAACAGCATTCCAGGGCAGGTTCTACATGTACACGTAGTTGGCTAATACAATATGAACTCCACGTGTCTTTGTGTGCTCTTTGGTATTGTATTGTTTTGGTATTTTTGTCTTATTGGTTTTGGTTTTATAGTTTTTGGTTTTGGGTTTTTTTTTGTTTTGGTAGAGAGAGAGAAAGAACTAAGTGTGGGTAGGGAGGAGGGAGAAGAACTAAGAGGAGTCGAGGAGTTGAAAGAATGTGATCAAAATATATTGTGTGAAAAAAATTATAAGCAACTAATTTAAAAGTGTGTCATATCTTATGAGGTAACCATTTACTACAAACCAGAAAGACCCCCAACCTGGCCCTCTTTCAACTTGGCAAAAGAAGCCATTCACTTCTGTGATGGATCCTAAATTTCAGAATTGGATTGTGGGCATCCCCTGGACCTCCAGTCCTCTCTCCACCTCACTGGAAGATACTGCCCACTCATTCTCTTTCTGGTGGACAGTGGAACGCCTGTGGCCTCTGCAGCTTTCTCTAAACTTACGGGTATATAAGAAAGAACAAACCACCACCTATTCTCCCGCTGTGTTTATGTTCCATGCAAGCAGACCACACTCACCAGGACTGGTGAGATCCGTGTAGAGCAGGGAAGCAGTGACAGCGGTGGGGACCTCAAGCTTTCCATATCTGCCAAATTGAGGTACTGACAATTTCTAGAACTATCGTTCACCACTTATGTCCCAGTCATCTCAAGGATCACAACAACAGTGGAGACCTTGTTGAGCACAAGATCTCAGAATCTTTTGCTCTTAGAAGGTTTCTGACATCCCAGAAACTTTGCATAGATAGCAACCATGGGATAACTGGGTACTTCAGGGTCTCAGGGGCTGTGACACCCCCACAGAAGGATCTTGTTCTGTTTATGCCAGTGAGCGGTGGATTTGTGTGCCCATTAGAGGACATTGAAACGACTGATGTCACAATTCCCACCACAAGCAGACATTAGATCTATAGGGAAGGACCCCAGCTAAGAAGAAATGTGACTGGGTAGGAAGATGGAAATGAAGGTGAACTAAGGAAATACTATACAGTGGTGAACCCTAAAAAAACAAGACAGCCAATTGACCACTTCTCAAAGCCATTTCTTAGAGTATGCTTGGCTTGATGGCGCTACCCCCAGAGTTCTGAAGAATGTCTAAGTGCACGGGGAACAAATGGGTCCTAAACAAAGACCCCGGACCTCTCTCAAAGCTCCTTGTCCTTTTAAGTTTGGAAGCTGTGGTAGTTAAAGTTGCTTGTCAACTTGGCAGGATAGAGTATCACCCGGAGACAGTTTCCTGGGAACACTTGTGAGGGATTATCTACATCAGTCTTTGTGAGTGTCTACCAGAAACCATCTTGATTAGGTTAAATAAAGTGGGAAATCCTACCTTAAACCTAGGCAACACCATCCCATGGGCTGGAGTCTTGGATCAAAACAGAGAAAGCAAGCCGAGCTCCAGCATCCGTCTCTCTGCTTCCTGGATACAATGTAACAAGCCACCTCGTGATCCTGCCCTCATGTCTTCCTCAACATGATGGTCCCAGCCAAAACGAGCCACTCCTTCTTTGAGTTGCTGTTTCCAGAATATTTTATAAAAGGGATAGGAAAAGTATCTAAGACAGAAGCAGATGAGACCACATCCAAAGTTGACCTTTTTTTCTCTCCCACTTGTACCCCAACCTACTCTAAAAAGGTACCTCTCCCTCTCCCCCTCCCTCTCCTCCTCCCTCTTCCCCTCCTTCTCACCCTTCCTTCCCCTCCCACCCACCCTCCCTCCTTTTTCAGAAGCCCTTATCTGTGGGAAAGTCTTTAAGTGTGAGAAACTTCATCACTTAAATAGCAATTATTTTCTGGTCACTCACCTCCCGGCAGGGACCAAATTGTTTTTGTAGTTTCTCATTAGGCAGGAACTGATTAAAAATACAATTAGTAATCATTTTAATTACAGGCAGCTCTCCCAGAAAGGACTTAAACACACAGGGACAAAGGAAGCAATCGGATAAAGAGAAGCCAGGGAAACTTAAACTAAGTCAGGAAAGACTGGAAAGTTAATACCAGGCAGACATTTAAGGAGAAAGTGGGCATTTCTGCACACCTAAAAGGCTGCTGTCTCCTTTAAAATGTCTTGCTGCAGGCTGGAGAGATGGCTCAGAGGTTAAGGGCATAAAATGCTCTCACAGAGGACATAGTTAGGTTCCTAGCACCTATGTCAAGGGTTCATGAATGCCTGTAACTCCAGATTCAGGGGATCTAATATCCTTTCTGGCCTTCCCAGGTAACTGCGCGCGCGCGCGCGCACACACACACACACACACACACACACACACACACACACACACACACACGCCAAGTCTTTAAAAATGATTAAAATTTAATGCTGACTTTAAAATCCACAATCATTATATTGTTGTGCAAAATGGAGTAATGTATGTATGAAAGTTAAGATGTGTATGGCATGCCATATGCAGAATGAAAAGGCACATTTCAATGCAGAGATGAATTTTCTAAGCCTAGTATCAGAATGGCCTGGCTATCAACCCAGGATTCCACTCATCTAAACTCTGTGCAATAAATATGATTTGAGAATTGTGCAAAAAAATATATAATAAGCTATGCAATCTGACATTTGCATATAAATAGAAAAGAACTCTATGCCTGTCTACAAAGAGAAAAATGATTTCAGCATTCTTACATAATTCCTGGTACATTCACTTTTATAAATGTGCTTGTCATGTTATTCTAAAAAACAGGGCTTAATTCTAGTAGCTTCTTTTAAAATAAAAACGAAGCAAGTTATTTCCAAGAAATATTTATGTGATGCAATTGAATGCAGTTAGATTCTTTTTTTGTCCTCAAATCCAGACAATTAAAGGGAAAAATCAGTAATGATTATCTCCTATCCCCTGACTTCATGGAGTATATCTGAGTCTATGATTTTTCACACAGAACACTGTTCATATCTAGGTACCAAGATACTGGGGGTTGGGCTGGTTAGTTCTGTAAGCTTGACACAAACTAGGGTCATCTGTGAAGAGGGAACCTCAGTTGAGGAATTGCCTCCTATGGGCATGATTGTGGGGATAGTTTTTATATTACCATTAATGACTGATGTGGGGGGGAGAGCCGAATCCACTGTGGGCGGTGCCATCCTTAGACAGGTGGCCCTAGGTTGTACAAGAAAACAGCTGTCTGGAGAGAGACGCCTGAGCACTTAAAAGCACTGGCTGCTTTTGCAGAGGACCCAAGTTCAGTTCCCACTAGTTCCACATGGTACCTCGCAACCATCTGTAACTCCAGTTGCAGGGAACCAATCCCTTTTCTGGCCTCTGCAAGCACAAGACTTTGCATGTAACGTGCATGCAGGCAAAACACTCGTACATGTAAATACACTTTTTTAAAAAAAGTAAACTATTGGGAACAAGCCAATAAGCCGCTTTCCTCTGTAGTCTCTGCTTCAGTTTCTGCCTCCAGGCTCCTGCCTTGAAATTAGCTTGGCTCCATCAATGATGGACTATAACCAGGGAGCCAAACAGACCCTCTTCTCCCCAGGTTTTGTTGTTTGCTTGCTTGTTTGTTTTGGTCAGCAACAGACAGCATATTCAGAGAACTGCCTGCTCCTCCCTCCACTAGGGCCACTGTACCACCAGCTCTGGTCTCTACATCAGCACACGCTTGCAAATAACTTTGAATTCAAGAACCATTTGCTTATTTATAACTGTCAAGTTACCAGAAGCAAGGCAGGGTAGGAAGATAGGGAAAGACTAAGAAGACGTGGGAAAGGAGCAGAGCCCCTCACCCGACCCAAGTGTCTATGCCCTTGACGTGCATCTCCTGCTAACTCAGTGTAGGGTTTTGACACAGCTACCTGGAGATTTCCTTAAGTCAAAACTATACCCAGAGGGAATACTCTCTTCCTGAAAACATCACCACCTAGACTGTTAAGACAGCAGTGAACCATGCCCAGGGCAAAAATCCATGTATGATTAAATTACTTTGACTTTTAATTTTTAATCAGTTTTTATCTTAGTTGTATTTTTCCTTATATTAAAATTGGCCCAAACTTTATTATTTACTCTTCTTAGTTATAAATATCCTCCTTTAAATGACATAAAACCTGAAGTATCTTAACAGTGCTAAGACCCAGATCTGGGTCTCCTTGAACACACCCTTTCTCCAAACTAAGACACTTACTGAATTTTCTTGACTAGTCCTGAAATTTTGTCCTATGATTAAAGTTAAAAATCCCAGCTAGAGGCTGAAGAGATGGTATCTTAGGGTTTTAATGCTATGAACAGACACCATCTCTATAAGACCAAGGCAAGTCGTATAAAGGACAACATTTAATTGAGGGTGGCTTACAGGTTCAGAGGTTCAGTCCATTATCATCAAGGCAGGGACATGGCAACATCCAGGCAGGAAGGGTGCAGGTGGAGCTGAGAGTTCTACATCTTCATCTGAAGGCTGCTAGCAGAAGACTGGCTTCCTGGCAGCTAGAACAAGGGTATTAAAGCCCACACCCACAAAACCATACCTTCTCTAACAAGGCCACACCTCCCAACACTGCCACTCCTTGGGCCAAGCATATACAAACCATTACAGATGGCTCAGCAGTTAAGAGCACTTACCACTCATGCAGAGAACCCAGGTTCAGTTCCCAGCATTCATACGGCAGCGATAAATGATACCAGAAGGTTGATGCCATCTTCTTGAAGCTGAGGTTTCTTTAAAAACCAGATTTTAAAACCACCGTGTCACGTAATGTTTTGCTAGAAGCTGTCTTGTGAGAGGGCCTGTGATGCTTTGCTGAAAAGAGACTCGTAAGAGGGCATGTGGTGTTTAGAAAGAAGATAAATAGAACCCAGCAGACAGTGAGCTGGAAGCTCCTGCATTGCTCCACTGTGCAATGTTTCGCTGGTCTTCCCTGGTCTTAGCTGGTCTTCACTCTGTAGACAGGAACATACCAAAGGACTTCTTGCGCTAGTCTGACTGATTCTGGCTACCTCCGATGACTTGTGCCGATTCAGGGGAGCCATGCTGTTTCTGTTGGATTGGGGAGCCGCTATTCACTCATGCTTGGCATGTGCTACTGGGCTGGACTGCTGATATCCTGACAATGGCAGCCGGGATTGCCACAAGGAGCTACTTCTAAACAGGTCCACAACCCCTTTTTGCTATTAACCTTTCTTCCCTACCTCTGGTCAGTGGCTAGAAGGGAGGTCAAGGGAATGCCAGGGCCAAGAAGTGGGAGTGGGTAGGTAAGGAAGCAGGGCGCGGGGAGGATATAGGGAACTTTCGGGATAGCATTTGAAGTGTAAATACAGAAAATATCTAATAGAAAATTTAAAAAAAAAAACAAACAAAAAATCATTAATTAAGTAGGTTTTGCCCTGCCCCTCCTCCTACCTAGCGACCCTCCCCCCAATCACTGAGATATTTGTTTTCTGAGTAGATATCAGATACTCAATTAAAACTCAGAGATTTAGTTATCAAAGCATGGTACAGTGAATGGATTTCTTTTTATCCCTGCCTTGACCAGATATAGCATTTTTCTACTAAGCCATGGATATATGTGTTGAATTTTAATTTGGGGTTTGTTAGAAATTCAGCCGCTTTCATGTAAGAATTGGGGTTGGAAGGCGTCAAGATGATGACACAACTTAAGGTATTTCCTCAAGGTAAAGAAATGTAGTTCTGCAGCAGTGGACAGAGTTCTGGCAAATCAAGCGGAGTGGGAGTTTTGAGAGGTTTTCTTTCAGAACACCAGGGCTTCTAGTCCTCACCCTGACTGGCCAGAGATTGTCTCACACCCTGAAAGAAGTAGGTAGCTCAAGAGAGTGCAGCTGAGGGCTAGAGAGATGGCTCAGCGGTTAAGAGCACTGACTACTCTTCCAGAAGTCCTGAGTTCAATTCCCAGCAACCACATGGTGGCTCATAACAAGATCTGACTCCCTCTTCTGGAGTATCTGAAGACAGCTACAGTGTACTTATATATAATAAATAAATAAATCTTAAAAAAAAAAAAAAAAAAAGAGAGAGAGTGCCACTGATAAACCAAGCTGCCATCTTCGAGAAGGTGCAACCTTGAAGCATGTATTTTGATTTAAATAAAAAGAATTTTAAGTTTAAATTTCTGCGGAGTGACTTAAGTAGGATTTTTGCTTTCAAATGGAATTTGTCTTATTTAACCCTTTGATCGAAAAGAGACACTGTTTGGTTGACACTTCCCACGTGGTAGGAAACCCTCCGGCCAATAGCACTGGCTCCAAGTCCGCTCGTACTTCAAGGAAACCTTTGTTCTTTATGACGAGCCATTTGGAAGGTTTTGAGAAGTAAGAAGGTTGGTGCTAACTCCATCTTGGGACTCCCTGAGAGCCAGGCGTGAGGAGATCATAGCTCCCTAGGAATACTGAGGGGGAGCCTGTGACTTTGCCTAATTGCTTCAGGCTGGCAGACAAAGCAAGGAGAGGCCTTGCCGTGAGTCTCACTGAACAAGCTGTTGGTAGTGATAAGCAAGCTGTTTAGTTAGTTCTCTGGCTACTCTCTCAGGAACAGGCATTTTTCTGGAACAAGTCTCTCTAAATGACATGTGTTTGGTCCCGGGATCACTTAACACGGGAAGGAAGAATTAGAATGATTTAGGTGCATTCCTTTCCCTTTCCATTTGGTTTCTAAGCAAGCTTTATCTTTCTCCTTCAAACCGAATGCAGGACCTTTGGTTTTCAACGAATGCCTCACGCATAAGATGTAACACGAACCGCATTCTTTTTATCTGTCTTTCCGCTATCTTCCCTGAGCTTGCTCTATCCAACCAGATACAAGAGAAATGAAATCTGGTCATTTTCAGGGGGGATGCCATGGACATTTCTAGACCCTTGGTACTCTTCCGATGCAGACATGAAGGAATGTGTTGGTCTTCACTCCTGCTCCTGGGTTACTCTAGCATAGCATCCACTCAGAGGCACTGGTTCCATCCTGTAGGTAGGGGTGCTGCCCTAGCATGACTGGTTCCCACCTGCCTCTCCTTATGCTTGTACCACCTCAGGATGCTATCCTTAGGCTGTGATTTAGCCTGGCCAGCCATCCCATCTTGCTTGAGACTCTATCCATTTTGACACAAAAGAACCTCCATCTTCGGTAACACAGGAAGTGGGTGTTGTAACCGAAACCAACCGGTTCACATCTCAGTGCATGCTGAGCCAAAACAAATACTGCTCAGACATAGGAGAGTGCAGAAAGATGGATCCCTCACAGCAGACAAGGAATGCTTAGAAGCCATTTGCAAGGCAACGTCCTCCTTGAATGATGGAAGCCTGGAGGTTTTATTTGGGAACTTATATCTTTTTTTTTTGGTACAGGCTCAGCACTTTTCTGAACACGCTTGGTGTGATGTCATAGAACACGTGTTGAACAAGTTAAAGTGACAGATGAGGACACTTCTAAGCATGCCCAGGATACAGCATAAAGACGGCAGACAAGGATATCTCTGGTCATCTTTGGCTTATGCCATAAAGTTTTAGCTGATAGGAAGTGGAAAGACACAGTAAAGGGATGTTAAAGATCCAGGACTCACTTATTTAGCAACGAACACTTACCCTAACCCAGCTTGTCTATTGTTCTCCTGATCAAGTCGCTTCCCTTGAAAATTTCCCCCATCCTTCCCTTTATACAAAATGCTACTGTCCATCATGAAAAGAATTAGGCTTTGAACATAGAGTTTCTTACTTATGCCTCGGGGCAAGAAGAATAGATTTCTATAAGAGAAAGTAGCAGTACGAGTTTGTGTCTTTTCTTTTTTTGTTTTTAAAGTGTGTACAAGTATGCACGTGTGTTTGTGTGTGTGTGTGTGTGTGTGTGTGTGTGTGTGTGTGTTGTGTTTGCATGTCAGTGCAGTACTCATGGAGACCAGAAGAGGACATCAGATCTCCTGGAGCTGGTGTAATATGTGAGCAGCCCGACCCAGGTGCCAGAAACGAAATTTGATCATCTGCAACGGCAGCAAGCACACTTGACTGCAAAGCCGTCTCTCTAGCCATCAGGCTTATTTCTGGAGACTAGATTCAGATTACATCTGTTCTCTCACAAGATCAACCTTCTGCCCATAAAATAAATACGATCATTTTCTCAGTCGAGATATTCTAGTGCATAGGGATATCTCTTTGTAAATCGTTCTCAACTCTGACATGAGGTTGTTTTTCTGAGGACTGGAAGAATTCCTCCATCTGTGGACCATGCTCTTAAGTAGATATGGTATGTCTTTGTGAGGTGTTTACGGACATCAAGAACGTGGGGAAGGGAAATTGGTTTGACCTCAGTTGTGTTTGTAAGAAATTCAGTAAGTAGATACAAGTGGGTGGCTGTTTTTGTAAGTTATGGCTTTCGAAATCCCACCTACTAGGGGCTGGAGAGATGCTCAGTGATTAAGAGCACTGGCTGCTCTTCCAGAGGGCCCCGGTTCAGTTCCCAGCATTCACATGGCAGCTCACATCTGTCTAGAACTCTAGTTCTAGGGCATCTAACACTCTCATACAGATATACATGCAGGCAAAACATTGGTAAATATAAAATTAAAAAAAAATTAAGTCACATATTTTTTAAATTCCCACCCATAAGACACGACAGTTTATGCAAACACCTGATGACACTACATGCTGAGATTCACTGACATTGAATTTTTCCTTTTATTTTTTTTGTTTTTGTTTTGTTTTGTTTTGTTTTTTGTTTTTTCAAGACAGGGTTTCTCTGTATAGCCCTGGCTATCCTGGAACTCACTTTGTAGACCAGGCTGGCCTCGAACTCAGAAATCTGCCTGCCTCTACCTCCCAAGTGCTGGGATTAAAGGCATGTGCCACCACGCCCAACTTATTATGTTTTCTTTATCTTAGTATCCAGTTTAAATTAGGCTGAAAAATCCAAGCATCTTTCGCCTACCCTCATAAATTCATTAAGTTCATATAATGAAACGAAATATTATTTAAAATGTCTAATCCTCTTTAAAGTTTATGATGGGAGGCAATAGTTCTTCTCTACAGAACTTGGCGAAACCTGTATTTGTTGGTGTGAGCTGAAGTCTGCACTCAGGAGTGTGCAGATGCACCCTGAGGCATCTGTCCATTAAAACACTCACAAACGTTTTCAAGTGATGACAGTAGACTCAGTCTCAAATGTGACACTTCTATAAATTAGTTGGATATATTTACAAGTGCCTGGAAAGATTTCTAAGATAACAAGCACTTTTGTCATACAGGAAGATATTGAGGTGGCCTAAATACTATATGTAAAAACCTTTGCTTCATTCCTATTGTGAGGGGAAAAATATGGGAGTAATTTAAAGACTGCTGTGTGAGGGAATTAGATAAGGTGAGGGTATCTTTGCTGGCTGCTTAATTCTAACTAAATAGTTTAAAGAGTTGGGATAGAATATATGACAGGAAATAAAACCATCTGGATAATGTTCAAGGCCACATCTTATTTATAACTAGAGTAAGTGGATCGGAATATTAATAAGGTTGCCTTTATCCAGACTGGTTCAAAGGCAGGTGACAGGGAGCTGAGGGTCTTGAATCCATCACTCTCTAGCCAGACACCCTTCAGGATGGGGAAGCTGGGGTCCATGATGGTTAATCCTCATTGTCTAGCTGGTCCAGATCTAGAAATAGCCTAGGAGGTGGAGGGACACCTATCAGGTATGTCTGTGAGAGCATTTCAAGACCAGTTCAACACATGGAGGAGCTGTAACTGATGGAGCAAGACCCATGCTGAGTGTGGTGGCAACATCCAACTGGCTAGAGGTCAAGGTGGGAAAACAGTGGAGCAAAGAAGTAGCTGGTGCAGGTGTGCAAGCCCCTCTTTGTCCCATCAGGCCACTTACTGATGCTTTGGGGACCTCCAGGCCTCAGGCACTAGTCTGCTTCTTTAACCAGCCAGTGAGGACTCAATATTGAAGCTTCAACCAGCTCAACAAGGAGCCTCCGTTTCATCATTGGACCAGGCCTGCCTATTGTTCTCCATTCTCAGGCTGTTGATTTCTTGTACTGAGCAGGTCCTGGATGCTCTGCTACCCAGCATACTGGCATGCTCTGTGGAGTGACAGCCAACGAAGGCCAGCCTGATAAACTCCTCTGTGTTGGTTTTATTCCTCTAGAGAACCCCGTCAAAAGAATTTCCAGGAGATCTCAACACTTCTGGCTTAATGACCTTTTCAAAAAGCCGGTGCCAGTAAATGGCGGGTCAGCGCAGCTTTTGTCTGATTTAGCTCTTACCGGGATGTTCTACATCCTTGTAGGATAGACCAAAGTTCCTTCCAAACAAGGAAGAGCTTTGCAAATGGTTTCTCAGCCTCAGATGCACAATGTAATCTTCACACGGGGCTGATGGGCTCCTCCATTCCACAGCTGTGTTACTATGTTTAGTGAGGCTTAACCAAGAATTCGCTTGCCCCTTGGGGACGCTATAGAAGGTGGGTGCCTACTCTGCAGAGCAGTGGGTGGCCACCCTCACTCACCCTCTGGTCAAGAGCGAGGCAAGTCTGTGAGGACCATGCCCTGTAGAATGGCAGCATCAGATGCTTGATTAGCATCCCAACAGCTGACGACCTGACGTTGCCTGTGGCTGACAGATGGCTGACCCAAGGGAGGAACTGGGTCCACATATAATCAGAACTGGCATGGGAATGGTCCTGGCAATGTTCTTTGTTCTAATTTTGCTGGAACGTTATGAAACACAAAGCTACAATGTAAGCGTTGGATGGAGGGGCAATGAGACAGGGCAAAAAGTTTGTCAAGTTTCTTCTGTGACAAGTGATGAAAATGAGACTCAGTTTAATCCTTCCCTGAGTAGGAAGGTCAGCAACTGATTTGCCTGGTAGCAGTATACAGGTGTTGAGTTCCTTTCAGGTGTGGCTTGATCCAGTGGTCTTGAGTTCTCTCGATCCATTCCTCTGCTCATTGGTTTGTAACTTAAATTTTGCTCTGCTTCCTTAAAATGTTCTTTATAATATATGTCTCAGTTAGGGTTTTCATTGCTGTGATGAAACACCATCACCAAAAAAAGCAAGCTGGGGAGCAAAGGGTTTACTTGGCTTCTTCTGCCAAAACACTGTTTATCATCAAAGGAAGTCAGGGCAGGAACTTAAAACAGGGCAGAAACCTGGAGGCAGGAGCTGATGCAGAGGCCATAGAGAAGTGTTGTCTTACTGGCTTACTCCCCATGGCTTGCTCATGGTTCTTTATAGAACCCAGGACCACCTGCCCAGGGAATGGCACCACCTACAATGGTCTGGGGCCTCATCTATCAATCACTATTAAGAAAATGCCTTACAGGGCTGCTACCTACAGGCCAACCTTACGGAGGCATTTTCTTAATTGAGGTTCCCTCCTCTAAGATGAATTTAGCTCATATCAAGTTGACATAAAACTATCCAGAACATTCTGCTTTCATCTAGCCCTATCCCTAGTCCCGCCCCTCCAATTTCTCTCTTACATTATCCACTTTTCCCTCCGGACTTCATGTCCTTTGCTTTTAAACCCACTGAGTCCATCAGTGCTGCCTGTATGGATGTGGGGGCAGGGCAGGACCATCTGCAGAAGCACATGGAGGCTCTCTGGGGTCACATCCCTGAAGAAGACAGATCCTTCCTCTGCCAGCAGCCATCAATTATCTTGCTTCATTTTTCATCCAAGTTGGTTCGATACACAGAGAAGCCTTCGTGACTGCCGTAGCCCTGAATTTTTAGCGTTGCAGAGGCCTGGGAAAGGGAGGAGGAAAAGTATCTTTTACTTTCTACAGGTTTACGAGAACCCTCCTTTACTCTAATTCCAAGAAAATCATGTATCCATTCATAAATCAACCACCGACTTCAAAGAATTTGATTTCCTGGATGGTCAGACGGAGTTCTCCTAACACTAAGCATCTACGTCCCCCCCCCCCCCGAACAAGATCCAAGGAGGACAGGAGTGTCAACAGGCTGCCAGGAAAAATAAATGTTCCTTAAAGTGGAGGGTGGCCATTTGGACTGCCGCATATGAGCAGTGGTTTTCTGGAACTGTCTTAGGTAGGGTTTTACTGCTGTGAACAGACACCATGACTAAGGCAACTCTTTTAAGGACAACATCTAATTGGGTCTGGCTTACAGGTTCAGAGGCAGGCATGTCGCAGGCAGAGCTGAGAGTTCTTCATCTGAAGGCCGCTAGGAGAATACTGGCTTCCAGGCAGCTAGGGTGAGGGTCTTAAAGCCCACAGTGACACACCTACTCCAACAAGGCCATACCTCCAAATAGTGCCACTCCCTGGGCTGAGCATGTACCACAAGCTGGAATGTCTTCAGTCCCTGTGAATCATAGCAGCAAAGGAAACATGGGTCTAGAAGGGGAGACGCCCCCACACCTCCTAGCTGGTTCTGTTTCACCTCCTGCTACCAGACTGGCATCCATGTCAGATTTTCAGGTCCACATTTTTCCCTTTCCAAAAGAAATAATCTCCTTATATAGCCAAGAGCCAGTGGTCCCTGTAGAGAGAAAGCATAGACAGGTTCAGGTATCCCAGAAAATCAAAAAGATCACGAGGTCAGTAGTGTTTACTCACTAGAAACCTTAGACTTCAGATCTTTCATCTGACATAGAACCACCGGAAGACCCTGAAGTCATCAAACATGGTTACACATCGTCACTATTCTCCTGCTGCACATGTCCCATTGTAGATTTCCCAGACACACATCCTATCAGTCACTCCTTCCCAACAGGTGCGAAAAAGTCACACTGTGTGCATGCCATCGTGCCAGCTGGAAGTCTTTAACCTCTTTTTCCTATTTCTTATTTCTTCAAATTACTGGAAGCGTCTGTAATGGAAAGACTTTCGTACTGAGTGAGGGCGTGACCCTCTAGTGTCCATTCTGACTGACAGTCTCTGTGTTTAGGGAGTTGGGACCACAGTTGAGGCTTCAAGTTCTTTGATGCATTAACCAGAGTTATGTCCAGGCTTCAGGCTTCTTACTTGGCTTCTCCCCACATGTTAGAATTCCCCCATCTCTCCTACTTTGGATACCCCAAAGGAAAGCAGTGCACAGACACTTCGGCTGCCTTGGATGGCATCTTTAATGTCAGCTGCAAACATCACCAAGCTCCTGATTTACAAACCCACAGAAGACAAAACATAATCTATAAACAAGGAGTAAGTAAGAGCTTGTTGAGTTCACCTGGTATCTTGTGCCACTCAGTAACTTTCAGGCTCTTTCAGGCTCCGGGAAGAGCCAACTCCTCTCCTCCTCCGTGGGTGTGGTCAGAAAGGCAGGTGAGCAAGTCCCCCTGCCTTTCTCTGCTCTAAGACTGTTCACAGCAATTCAGAACAGAGCACAGAGGGGTCTAATAGTGAGGACTCCGATGTCAGGTGAGTACAGAGTAGGAGGGTATCCAAGGACATAGTTCATTCTAGAAAGAGAAGCCCCTGAGAGTGATGTTTACAAAGATGTCTGAAAGATGAGCAGGGGCTAAATGCTCAAGTAGGCAAGAGAAGGAGAAAGGAAG
This sequence comes from Mus pahari, assembly GCF_900095145.1. Classification (NCBI taxonomy): domain Eukaryota; kingdom Metazoa; phylum Chordata; class Mammalia; order Rodentia; family Muridae; genus Mus; species Mus pahari. The sequence goes on along the minus strand of NC_034612.1, from coordinate 16,167,757 downwards.
AGTGGGAGGCAGGAAAATGCACAGGAGACCGACGATGCATAGTGAGAGGAACAGGCACAGGGGAACGCAATATGAGGAAGGGGCTGTGCAGGAGGCTGGGCACATGACTCAGTGTGTGAAATAGATGGGAAAACTCACTGTCATGGGTTAAAGTGCAGTATGCGTGTGCAGAATAGACCAGCGTGAACATGGAGGTAGTGCTGCTAGAGCTCCAAATAGTTCACTATTTGTCATTCAAAACAGTAATGGCTATTGTACCTGCGTACACGTATATGTGGTATTTGAATACACACACACGTAAGTAAGATGAAAATCCATGTGGCAGCAACTGAGTTAAATTATCCATGTGCTTATATTCAATGAGAGACATCAGTCGTCAGAATAAACTAGTTGATGGGCAGGTGCAGAGGATGGCTGTCATGGGCTACAAGCACATGCCATTCATCTCGCCCAACTTCCTCACATGTATACACACACACACATACACACACACACACAAATTGAAAACACATCTTTCTTTAAAAGCAACTTATAGATAAGCTTATCTGACTGCCACACACATAATACTACACTCACTCACACACACACACACACACACACACACACACACACACACACAAACATACTATACAGCCACACTCCCATTCTCTCACATACATTATGCAAACACACTCACACATTCACATTTACACACAAAGACAAATAAAAATTGAAAATACATCTTTCTTAAAAAGCAACTTATAGATAAGTTTATCTGACTGCCACATACACACACTCATACACTCACATACACACACACACACACACACACACACATAAACAAAAATTGAAAACAATTTTTTCTAAAAAAGCAACTTATAGATAAGTTTATCTGACTGCCACACTCACACACACATTCATACACACTCACACACATACACTCACAGTCACTCAATATACAGACACAATCACACACACTACACACACTCACACATACATTCTATACACACATGCACTCACACACTCATTACACACACACACACACACACACACACACATGTACACACACACTATACAAGGGCATGTTCCAAATTATAAATGGTTTGTCTAGGATGATGAGCTGGGGGATATAAAATGGTTTTCCTCCCTAATTTTAATTTTTTAAAATTTATTTATATTTGTAGTGACTATTCCTGGTTGTCAACTTGACTCTATCTGGAATGAACTACAATCCAGAATTAGAGGCTCACCAGGGATCCTAATCTGGAGGCCGGGAGATAAAAGCTTCTGACCTGGACCCTGGCATGGAGATCTTGAGGCATAGTGGCTACAGATTTCAGAAGTCAGGGAGACCTCTGAGTTCAAGATCATCTAGGATTAAAGGCATGGTGGCACACACCTTTAATCTGAGCTACACCTTCTGCTGGAGGCCTACATAAGGACATTGGAAGAAGGAAGATTCTCTCTCTCTTGCCTCGTGGGACTGAGCAACTGCTAGATCCTTGGACTTCTAATTCACAGCTGTTGCTGACCATTGTTGGGAGTTGGGCTACAGACTGTGAGTCATCAACAAATTCCTTTACTAGAGAGAGACTACCCATAAGTTCTGTGACTCTAGAGAACCCTGACTAATACAGAAGTTGGTACTGGGAGTGGTTCTAGAGGAGCAGAAGTATAAGGATGAATCTTTTATAAATCTGGAGTTGGCTTGTTGATTCACCAGCACTTTCAACTACTGAAACCTCTCTGTATTCTCTCCCTCCTGAGAGCTCAAGAGAATTTTGAAGACCTGTGGTTGAAACTATGTTTCAAGCTTAAAGAAGCTAATGCCCTTGATTATCTTGATGAATTAGGTGATTCAGTGTACAAAGCTCTCTACAAGATGGGGGAAAAAAATCGGAAAACAATTTTACTGGCTGGCTGCTCTTAGCAGCTCAGGAAAAAAACGATGAAGGAAAAGGAGTTGTGTGATAAAATCGAACGGCTCCAGACACAATCTAAAAGTTGCTAAGTGTGTCCTTGAAGAGAATCTTTTCTCCAGCAGCCATAGAGTTCAAGTTGCAGAAAATCAAACTGAAGCCCTCATTGTAAGGTTGGCTGAACTACAGCGAAATTCAAGTCTCAGCCTCAGAGGGTGTCAGCAACTAAGGTAAGGGCATTAATTGGCAAAGAATGGGATCCTATAACTTGGGATGGGGATGTGTGGGAAGACCCTGTTGAAGCTGAGAATTTTGAATCTTCAGATTCTCAAGGGTTTGCCCCACCTGAGGAAGTAGTGTATTAGTCAGGGTTCTCTAGAGTGACCAAGCCCGCTCAGTCAGTCAACAGGTTCTCCAGCGCAGGAGTGAGGATTAAAAAGAAAAAAAGGCAGTTAGACAACATTGCAACATTGTAGCGTGACCCCAGTACATTCTGAGACTGAAGGCAAATTTTTATTTTCCAACCCACTTTTTAAAGCACTTTAATTACATGCAAGTATTTTGGGTGATCAGTACAATAAGGAACTAATAAAGCAGAAGCGAAATCCTGAAATTACTCCCATGACAGTTGTTAAAAAGGGCTTGTCATAATGACCGAAATACTTGAGCCCACTTCCTTGTCCAAGCCCAAAAATCTTGCCTGAAGCCCAGTTCTTCTGTTCCACCCTAAGACTAAGATTCTTGCCTTAACCCTACTTCTCTATTTCAGCCTGAAGTTAGATTCTCGCTGAAACTTACTTCTTTATTATGCCCTAACGTCAGATTCCTGCCTGAGCTTTACTTCCTTGTCATGGCCAAGGTCAGGCTCCTGTCTGAAGCCCACTTCTTTGTCCTATGCCAAGGTCAGACTCCTGCCAAGCGGTACCCCAAAAGGCTTTCCACACTAGAGTCACAGGACTTATGGGTAGTCTCTCTGTAGTAAAGGAATGTGTTGATGACTCACAGTCTGCAGCCCAACTCCCAACAATGGGCAGCAGCAGCTGTGAATGGAAGTCCAAGGATCTAGCAGTTGCCCAGACCCACAAGGCAAGCAGGCGAAGGAGAGAAAGAGTGTCAATCTTCCTTTTCAGTAGTTGAAGGTGTGCTGGTGAATCAACAAGCCAACTCCAGATTTTTAAAAGATTCATCCTTATACTTCTTTCTGCTCCTCTAGAATCACTCCCAGTACCATTCGCAGCTGCTGCCCACCACTGTTGGGAGTTGGACTGCAGACTGTAAGTCATCAACAAATTCCCTTATTATAGAGAGACTACCCATAAGTTCTGTGACTCTAGAGAACCCTGACTAGTACAATATTGTTTTAATTAATAAATGTTGATATTTCAATAAGTAAGCTCTAGAAACTTACAACCATTTATACATTTCAATATTTCGAATAGTTAAACAAAACTTGATTTTTTTTGAAAGGGAATATACAACGGAATGCTTTTACAACCTTAATTTTAACAAGCCACCCTGTGAAGAGCAATCTTCATTTCCTATAATGTAAGTACAAAGCCCCCCAGGATACACAGCACAGTGGCTGAGGTTGCAGCAGGGTGTGTGCCTGTGTCCCAGAGCCCAGACAGGAACCACAGTCAAGACGACTAGCTCCTTCCCAGCAGCCTCTAAATAAAAATAAGCAGTGTATGCCTTGTTGCTATCTCAGGCTCAGTTGCTATAACGTGACCAAGGGGCTTTTCTGGAACTGCAGGCACCATGCTCCCTCTCTGGCTATGTCACATGCTCCCTGAGCATCCAAAAACTTGACTCCCTGACTGAGCATAAATGGATGCAGACACTTCTGCTTTGCCCACTCGCTCTGATTGTTTGGGTGAATGGGTGTACCAAGTGCTCTGTAACCAGTGAAGAGCTGTCTGTGCAAAGGAGAACCCTCACTTGCCACACAGAGGATTTCCACCTAATTTGAAGGGGGAGCCATCACACTTGGTTTAGTAAAGGAGGGTGACTTGAATATCTCCCTCCTCTCTCCTCTTCGGGGTATCTCCCAGGCAGTGTAACACCCCCAATAAATGTTTAACATCACTAGACTCGATCACAAAGCCCATGAGTAGTGGTACTGTAAACACAGAGCTTCAGAATTGACAACAGGGTCTCCAAAAAGATCTGCCAGAGACAAACATGGAGGCGGGACATCTTACTCCTCCCTGAAGATGAGCGAAGTTTAGGTTTTGCCTTCTTTCACATTACCAAATTGTGCAGTGCCTGCTCACGCGTGTGCAGTCCCCCACTTTCTCAGTGCAAAGGGGTGGGTCACTTACTGGCCGAACGCTCTGGCTCTCCAGCTCACGTCAGGATGACTGAGCTACGGAAAATGAAGGTTTTGCGCATCTAGTTTCTTAAGTAAGTTTTAATGAATTGGTTTAGCTTCGGCAGAAAATTTATTTAAATGTATTTGCTCGGAGTAAATATTTAAATATCATATTCATCAGGGAAGGGAGAGGCTTATTTAATTATGCCTGGTTGATTTACTCGGCGCGGCTTTGGTCTGCTCCCTTTAGGTTGATTAATCATCTTTTATAGCGCGCGATCTCTCCTGTTCTCAGTGGGGCCCTGTCGAAGCTAACCACACCAAAACAACTTACTAGTCCAGGCCAGTCAGATGAGCATTCTGCTATCAATAAGCTGGAAGCCTGCATCCAGACACCAATATGCTGTGTATCATAATAGTACTGTAAATATTAGACAGGATGTACACCCCTCAATGTGTCCACACATCTGATTTCTTCCTCAGGACGTTTCTGGCTTACTACCCCACAGTGGAATGAAAATATAACGAATCCATTAGTTAGCGCATTCTGAGTGTGGGAATTTCACAGTTTCGTTCCTGAAACTTGGCTGTTCTGAAATGGAAAATAATTGTAATCATAAGAGCATGTGTCTATCAAACCATGAGATTTTAATTGCTACATAAATGATAAACAAGAAAAGTCCTATCTAAGTGTAATTTGAGTTCCCCTAGAACGGAAAAAGAACCTCCATCTAGAGAGCAAATCGAGTCTGGGAGGATCACCCACAAAGGCCGGCCATTCCCATCTTCTCATCATGGCTCAATGTGGTGATGTTGGTATGATTGGTTCCCCCAGATGGTTTTCAAGGCCTGGACCAAAAGCAGTCTGGGCTCCTCCTTCCAAGTGATTGACAGTGAGTCTCCCATACTACCATGGAGAGTGGACATAGAGTGAAATCAGCACCACAGGAATTCTGGATAGAAGAAGCCCGTGCTCACCAGGAAGTGTAGGATAAGCTGGAAATCTAAAAACTTGAACTACCATGTGACCCAGCCATGTCATTCTTGGATTCCAAGACACAGTTTTTCTCAATGCTCCTATTAGAAAAATCCATGAGGTAGGGTATCCACGAGCCACTGCCTTTCAGTGTGTTTGTATGTATGTATGTATGTATGTATGTATGTATGTATGTATGTATGGAGTGAGTGGCTTATTCACTTATTTATTTACTTGTGTGTCTGCATGGGAATAGATGTGTTTGGTTAACACACTCTTGTCTGTGCCTGTGATAGCTAAATATACCTTTCTCTCTAATAATAATAATAATAATAATAATAATAATAATAATATTATTATTATTATTATTATTATTATTATTATATAATGTCCTCCATAGAACTAGGAGATCGTTGATTGGCTAGACCAGCGAGCCCCCGGGAGACTCCTGTCTCCAGTCTGCCCTCCCAGAGCTGGAATTACATGAGCATGCTGTGACAGCTGGCCTTTCTGGAAAATTCTGGTGAGGCAGACTCAGGACCTTATCCTTATATAACACACATTTTATCCATTGGGTTTTACTCTGCCATGAAAAAGAGTAAAATTATTTCATTTTGAGGAAAACAAATGGAATTCATGTTCATCACCATTAAGCAAAATAACGGCACACTCAGAAAAACAAATAGGCATCAATAAAAAAATAAAGATGAACGAGTTCTGCACAGCTACAGTCATCCAGGAAGACATAGGCCCAATGGCCTTCAAGTCAAGACACATATTTGAGAACCAAATATTCTCTGTACCTGAGAAGAAGGTCCGCTCAACCTTGGGCACACCCTCTTGAGGTTTATCAAAGACCTTCATTGGGAAAGGTAGTTTCAATTTTGCCTTGTTGGTTTATTGTGGTGGAGACTGGTACCTCATTGGGCGTCCATCTCACTGTCTCCTGTGTACATGGGCTGCAACTCCTGCAAGTGCTAAAGCAGAGAGGGCACCCTCACTACCTCCCAGTTATTTCAAGGAAAGCTTGGGGGAAGCTTTATGTTGGGTACCCCTTTTCACAGATTTCTACTTCCGGAAGACCCAAGAGCATACAGGTCCATGGTCTTTGGGGAACCAGGATCTAGGAGAGGGTGAGGGAGGCAGTGTCATGAATCCTGGGAACAGACTCTGGAGACCAGCATCCAGGTGTGGATCTACTCTATTGTGGAGCAGCAAGTGGGTTGTTGTTGTTGGTGGTGTTGTTGTTTTGTTGCATTGGGGTTTTGTTTTGTTTTGTTTTATACAGCCTTTGGACCAATCGGGAATCGACAGGAACTCTGGAGTAGCCAGCCATCCCACAGGTACTATGGGGAAAAGCCAGGGAGCCAAGCCAGCACCTGAGGGGACTTTCCATACAGTCGGAGGAATCAGCCACCGCCCTGTTCTGGGCCCATTGTGAGGTTCCACGAGTTTGCTAAGATCCTCTATTTTGTGTCACGGTGTATGCCAGTGGACATAAGCACTCCTACTATTGGGGCGGTATGAAAGCCTCCCTTACTGTCCACAGGGCTCCGGGCCATGACAGTCACTTGCTCAGACACATTCCCGATGACAGAAAGATGGAGATGGAGAGAGAGAGAGAGAGAGAGAGAGAGAGAGAGAGAGAGAGAGAACGGAGCCACCTAGAGATGTCAGCGGCGTAGGGACTAACTCGATGGGACAGATGGATAAAATGCACCATGAGAAATTAGCTCAGTGAACCGGCTATAAAGCTCGATTCACCACGTCATCAAAATGCCTATGTGGATTATGGGCAATAAATAACCCAGGCACCGGAGAAGGAGGCAGGCTGCCCTGTGCACAAAGCTGATAATAGCCTTGCCTTTAAGAGCTCAGTTGTTACATTTTTAGTGAACCCATCTCTGCCATAGCAGCCAGTGTACTGCAATGAATGAGCTCACCCAGGAAACCAGGGAGGTGTAATAATCACGAACCAACTTTCAGGGTCTTTGCATCAAAAACTTCAGAGACAGGAAACCAGAAATAACCTGGCCCACTGTTTCCTGAAGTGATTAATCTCATGTGAGCTTTTCATTTTCTTTTTCTTGTATTTGAATTTATTGTTTCATAATGTTTATTTTATTTTAAGAATGGGTTTAATTGATAAGGTAAAGAATAATTGCACATGGTTATAGTGTAAAAGCATGGAGTTTTTGAAATACACATACTTCTTAAATCTGGCTAATTAACATTATGCATTATCTCATATATCATTAAGGGTGGGGGAGAACATTTAAAATCTGTTATCTTAGCAACTTTTATTTTTTTAAATGTTTTTAAGATTTTTATTTATTTTTTTAATCTTAAGACTGTTGGCCTGCATGTGTACACCATATGCATGGAGTACCCACAGAGTCCAGAAGAGGGTGTCAGGGTCCCTGGAACTGGAGTTACAGAGCATCCAACCACACAGGCGCTAGAAACTGAATTTGGGTCTTCTAGAAGAGCAGTAAATGATCTTAACTACTAAGCCACCTCTCCAGCACTCTTTTAAAGATTTATTTTATTTTTAAAGTATTTGTATTATGTGTCTGTGTGTATGTGCACTTGAGTGCAGTGCCCACAGAAGCCAGAAGAGGGTGCCAGAACTTCTGGGATCTGGAGTTACACATATTTGTGAGCCACTCCCTGTGGATGCTGGCAACCAACTAGAGTCTTCTGCAAGAGCAGCCAGCGCTCTCAGCCACTGAACCATTTCTCCAGCCTTCGATATACCTCTCAATAGCACTCTCTATGCATGAACATTGGCTATAGTCACCACAACGCATGCAAACGGACTTACTGAATTCATTCCTTTTGTCTAACAGAGACGTTGTGTCCTTTCACAAGTCCTCTTTAGCCCTTCTTGCATCCTACCACGGTAGTTTTTCTCCATGGAGTTCACCCTGGACAATTAACTAGTGAATGAAGAACTATTTATTTTTGGATAAAATGCAGCTTAATTGGTTTCTGTGAGCCTCCTCTCGGCCAGCATGTTGTCTTATTTCATGTGTGTTCTGTTAAAATCATATAATTCACCATATGCTGTTGATTGATACCAGGCTCATGGCCAGTACTATGACAACATGAACCCAAGTAAGACTTCTTTCTTCTAGCCAGAGGACACAGGTCTGTTTTCTTGTTCTAGACGGCATGTTTGCTCTACCTGTCAAATCTATGTTAAAAAGTAAAATCACCAACAAAAGTATGTAAATAGAAATTACATTAAATAGCTTGCAGAAGGGAGGGAGTTATAATGTGAAACCTGAAACAAACAAACAAACAAAAAATACGGGGTGAGAGGAGCCCTCATGCCAGAGGATATGAAGTTTTTGGTTTTGTTTCATTGGTCTGCCTATATGTCACACATAAACATCAAATCATCGGCAGTGCTGGTTTTGAGACTCGTAATAGATTTTTGTCACAGTGACAAATACCTAAGGACAATAATATAAAAGGAATATATATATATATATATATATATATATATGTGTGTGTGTGTGTGTGTGTGTGTGTATACACTTTTGGTTCCTGGTTTTGGAGATTTCATTTCCTGGTCTCCAGACTCCATGGCTGTGCCAAGCAGAGCACCACCTCATGGCATCCAGCCAGCAGAGAGGGAAGGAGGAAGAGGCTCTGGACAAGTTCTAGCCCCAAAGAAATGACCTGTCTTCTTTAGCGAGGCTCTACCAGTTGAGGCTTTGTGTCTTACTGACTTTTATAATGTTACTATGGGCAAAACCTGGCGTCTGGATGGAAGCCCTGGAACCCCGCCCCCAAGTTAATTCTGACTGGTGAATAAAGATGCTGACAGCCAATAGCTGGTGTGTGTGTGGGGGAGAAACATAGGTGGGGCTTAGGTTCCGGAGCTTGAGAACCACAAGGAAGGGATGCGAGAAGCCACCACGAGATAGAAGAAGAATGTGCAGGAGAGAACAGCCATGGGCTAGGGGTAAGAGAACATGGCCCAGAAGGCTGCCTGGTTGGAGTTGAGAACAGCCCAGAGTGAGCGCAGTTAATAGTGAGTGGGGGCTTGGGTTTATCGAAAGGAAAGCAGATTCTAACAGCATGGAGGATAGGCAGCTGCCCAGCTATTGTGTTGCCTAAGGCATATTAAAAAATATAAAGGCTGTGTGTGCCTTTCATCAGGGAACATAAATGGTGTAAGGCAGGTAGAAACCTCACACCACGAATTTTATATATATATATCCACTCTCCTCCCCAAATCTTAACCATCTCTCAAGGCTATCAAATTATGAATCCACACGTGGACTAATCTATTGATTAGGTCAGAATGCTCAGGGCTCAACAATCCCAGAGGTGCATCCAGTAGCTGAGGACCAAGCCTTCAACACCTGACAAGCACACGTCATAGTCAACCCCTCTGAAGGGCCCTGAAGAAATTTTTATCACATGGATGAATTCACAAACACAGAATCTAACTAATGAGACTCTTGACCCCCACAGAGTGGCTGCGTTGGCATCAGCCAATAATCCAGGCCACATTTAAAACAACTCATCAGCCTGGGTCGCTCTCAACCTTCCACCGCAAGACATAAGTGATTTGCATAGGCACACCCAGGAACGTGTGGGTGATACGTTTTGAACTAGCCGACAGAGATTTTAAATGGCCGCACCTCAAGGAATGGTTGCTAGGCACGCTAATTAAAGTTTCCTTACATCATTGTGGAATCGCAGTGCAGATGCATGTACCACCAAAGAAATATGTACCATTGTTAGTTGTCAGTTAAGATAAAACCAACCTTGCCAAAGTCGTACAATGTATTAAAAGAAAATGAAAGTTAACAATGGATGAATACAGGAAATGCAGAAAGTCAAGGTGAATGGACAGAGATAATCAGATGCTTCGGGCTGAGGCAATTTGCCTTTGCATCTGCTTAGCATTTATTTATCTGCCCCGTCAGGTACTCCTCAGGTGCTCTGATGCCAAGTGAACCAAGGAGATCTATCTATGCAGAGCCCAAACCCAACTGGAGAAGATGGTTTGCAAGAAGTCTGCATCTCAGGAATGATGCGTGAATAGAAATGAAAGCCAGGAACATTCAGTTCACATTTCTGCTTCTCCTTAAGCACTCTGGGCACACAGGGTATATTTTCCCGTCGTTGGTGGCTGGGGATGTTCTCTAGTAGTGGCACAGGGTTTGCTCAGAATTCATAAAAACCTAGATTTAATCTAAAGAGGGAAGAAAGGAGGAGGGGGAGAAATATTAAATTTTATTTTTTTATTTTATTTCACATGTACGGGTGCTTTGCCTGCATGTGTATCTGTGCACACTTGCTGCTGCTCATGGGGGCCAGAAAAGGATGGCATATCTCCAGAACTGGAGTTAGATGGTTGCGAGCCTCCTGGGGAATCACACTTAGGTCCTCTAGAAGAGTAGCAAGTGCTCTTAACTGCTCAATCATCTCCAGCCCCCAAGATGGGTCTTTTAAAAAGAGATTTATGTATTGTTGTTATATGTGTGGGGCTGTTTGCTTGTATATTTGTCTGGGTACCACATGTCTGTCTACGGTGCCTTAAGAGGCTAAAAGAGGGCACCAGAGTCTCTGGGACTGGAATTATAGGGAGTTGTGTGCCACTGTGTGGGTGTTGTGACCCACAACTAGGTCTTCGCCAAAAGCAGCCAGTGCTCTTAACTGCTAAGCCAGCTCTCTAGTACCCTCCCTCTCCCTCTCCCTCTCCCTCTGTGTATATGTGATCTGTGTGTGCGTTTTGCTTGCAATGTCTGTGAACAGAATGTGTCTCTGGTGCATATGAAGACCAGATGAGGACAATCGGTCCCCCAGAACTGGAGTTAAAGTCAGTTGTGAGCAGCCATGTGGGTGCTGGGAAAGAACCTGGGTCCTCTGCAAGAGCTACAAGTGCTCTAAAACCACTGAGCCACGTCTCCAGGCCAAGAAGGGTTTTCTTTTCTTTTCTTTTTTCTTTTTTTAAAGATTTATTTATTTATTATATGTAAGTACACTATATCTGTCTTCAGACACTCCAGAAGAGGGAGTCAGATCTTGTTACGGATGGTTATGAGCCACCATGTGGTTGCTGGGATTTGAACTCCGGACCTTCGGAAGAGCAGTCGGGTGCTCTTTACCCACTGAGCCATCTCACCAGCCCAAGAAGGGTTTTCATATGCTCACTGTGTCTTATATTTTCCCACATTTAACATGGAGATTCCAATTCTGTCTACGGGGTTTTACTATCCTTGAGGTGGGCTGCATTGGGTGTGCGGTAATAAGCATTGTCTTCCTTTTCATGCTTACAGTGATGTGTGGCTGCAATAACAGTGATGATACCTTTTGGTGGGCCCTCTGAACCTGCTTTTAACTCCCTTAGACACTTTTGGTTGATACTTTGTTACTCATTTAAAGAACTTCCGAATAGGGAAAATGCAGCTTTAAGAAGCCTGGCCTTGAAAGGCGATTTTTTTTTTTTTTAAATCAATTCAAACGTTTCCAATAGGTCTATGCCTTCTCACTGTGGAACAGGGCGGCTGCTGACCTTCCCGATACACAGATGCCTCTTGACCACAACACACTAGTGAAGGGAAAAAAAAAAGTCTTTATAGCTTTAGCCTTGGCTCTTGGCAACATACACCAGATAGAAGCGTGGCTGGGGGCATTTATGTCCCTCCTTTCTCTCACTGAAAGTTGCAAGTCATCTTTTAATTAAACTGGGAGATATTGTGGATGGTTGTTTTTAAACTGCTAGGAGCAGAGATTCAACAACCATGGAGCTGCAGAGTGCACACAAGCCTACTTGCTTTTCCTCTTGAGCACACGGCTGACCTACATTGCATGCCTCTCTTCCAGTTGCCAGTAAGCAAGGAAGGAGAGCAGGGGAGATAGGCGTGAGGTCCAGGCCTGCCCAGTGGAAGCCACACAGGTGTTGTCCATGCTGTGGCACCGAAGCCTTAGAGGATGGCCATAGTTGATGGAGGTCATGATGGGAGAGTCTGGGGCCCTGGATCAGGGCCTGATGGACCATTCACCCAAACAACACTGGACTGGGTTTTCTATTGGGGTTTATGCATCATGACATTGTTTTTTTTCCTGACAAGTGAATAAGGAACATTTAGCAACATACTTGAATTGTTTTAACCAGCCAAGGTCAGATCTGCACTTACTGGTTCCAGTGGTTGCTGTGAACTATTTGCAGATATTCCAGATGTTGAGTACATTTTTTGGGATTGATCCAGTGGTTCTGGTGATGGCAGAAGTGTAGTCCTCCTCATTCAGCTGAATTCCCTTTTCGGGTAGTATCTTCGTTTCTGTGGAATTCACAGTACATTGGATTTCACATTTAAAAGTCACACACATGGTTTTCTGTAAAGATACTGGGAAATGTTCTACCCTGTTCATTTCCAATGAAAAGGACACCTCCCTCCCCTCTCCATTGTGTGAAGGCTTCTCTGAACCCACTGTCTTGCTTCTCTGAACCCACTGTCTTGACTGGCTACTTATTTCCAAATGACCAACAATCAATACTGTGGGAAGAGTATGAAAAAGCAAACTTCTAACTATAGGGAAGTCCGGCGCATTAGGGATGGGTAGCTACCTCAGACCTGGAGAGCAGAGCCAGCTTCACCTCCAATTGTGGACTCTGAGGGTCCTCACTCTCTGCATCCATAGGTGAACATTCCACAAGCTAGAATCCACTGCCATGACCCTGCCCCAGACAGGCTCCATTTCTGCTTTACATTGATGAGAGATAAGCAATCCGGCATCCTTTATGAGGAAAAAGCAGCTTTCAGGGACCATTTGTGCATTCACTGCAACGCTGCTGTGGCTCTTGATGAATAGCAAGTAACAGCAAAGGGACAAAGAAAGGGACAGAAATGGGGAGAGAGAAGAGGATGGAGGGAAGGCAGAGGAGCAAAGGAAGATGGGAGAGAGGGGGATGGAGAAGGGGGATGGAGAGAGGGGTAGGAAAAAGAGGAACAAATATGTGAAATAAACAATCCTCAAAATTCCCTACAACTTCCAGATGCCCCCACACAGTCTATTAGCAAATATGTTTGCTTCTCTGTAGGTGTGGAGAAACAAGCCTCCTGCAAAATTATTCACATAAAAGTGGAGGTGAAACATATGAAAGTGAAAGTTTGTACCTTTGTCACATAACTCTTTTTGCTTTTTTTTCTTTTTTTCTTGTTTTTGTCACATAACTCTTAAAAGAATGTGTAAGTGATCTTTTTAAAAAGATTGTTTTTTTTTTTTTAATTTTCTGTATACGAGTGTTTGCCTGCATGTATGTCTGTGTACATGTGTGCAGTTTCAGTACAGGCCAGGTGAGGGCGCTGGATCACCCTGGAACTGGAGCTACAGAGGTCGTGAGGAACCTAATTAAGGATAAGCTGAAAGGCTTCTCTTCTAGTATAAATAGAAACAAGGGAAGTAATGCTGTCAGGCTTTACTAAGGTCTTTTGTTAAGCAACATGAAGTTAGAATGACTTGAAAACTCAGACACCAGACCCCACTTCAAGTGGCAGAGTTGAGAGAGGACCCAAGGAACATGGGTACCAACTGTGTGCCCCTCCACAGAGGCTATGGAGGGAGAGGATGCAGGTCCTCTGAGAGGAGAGCACGTGTGTGCAGCTGTTGGTCTGAAGGTCTAGACAGAAGCAGGGTTTTCTTGAAGCTTGGGCTGTTGGTGTGTCCTCCCAGTCCTGAGAAAGGGTCCGCTCTGTGTCTGCATACTATCTTATAGGTTACAGCTAGAATGGAAAATGTCCTCCCAGGCTCCTGTGTTGAACCTTGGTCCTCTGATGGCGTACTGTTATAGGACCTGGGATGTAGCCAGCAAACACATCGTCATAGGGAAGATGCTTGACCTTCAGATCCTGGCCTTAAGTTCTAGCCCTGCTCTGATTGCTGGTACTCTGAGATGTAAGCAAGCCCCTGGCTTCTATAAACAATGCCACGGCCACTGTGGCTTCCATCCATATAATAGACTGTAGCCCACAGATAAAAACTGACCCACCATCAGCCACCAAACCCAGATACTAATGCACATGCCAGCAAGATTCTGCTGAAGGGACCCTGATATAGCAGCCTCTTGTGAGGCTATGCCAGTGCCTGGCAAACACAGAAGTGGATGCCCACAGTCAGCTATTGGATGAAACACAGGGCCCCCAATGGAGGAGCTAGAGAAAGTACCCAAGGAGCTGTAGGGGGCTGCAACCCTGTAGGTGGAACAACAATATGAACTAACCAGTACCCCCTGAGCTTGTGTCTCTAGCTGCATATGTAGCAGAAGATGGCCTAATCGGCCATCATTGGGAAGAGAGGCCCCTTGGCCTTGTAAACTTTATATGACCCAGCACAGGGGAAGGCCAGGGTCAAGAAGTGGGAGTGGGTGGGTAGGGGAACAGGGGTGGGGGGGGCGGGGGTATAGAGAACTTTCAGGATAGCATTTGAAATGTAAATAAAGAAAATAATAATAATAATAATTAATAATAATACTGACCTCCCTTAATGTGTTTCTTGTCAAGTATTTAGTCACAGAGATGAGAGCTACTGCAATGCCTTATGGTACAATGGCCACTTTAGCCTAATGGACAGGACCTATGTATCCCTTTTCTGTTTTCTCAGTCCTTCATCCCCAAGCATGCGATGCTGTGTGCACATGAGGGGCAGGGATACGGGTATGTGGGATTAGGTGTGTATGGGGGAGGGTTAGAAGGATATGTGGGGTTGAACTCAACACTCAGTGGAGTTGTGCTCGCCATATTGGTGCAGAAAGGGTTTCCTGGGATATCCCCGCCCTACTGTGTTAAGTCAAGCAAAGGGTTAGGATTAGGGCGTTTGTTAATGCAGACTTGCCCTGCAATTGAGTTCTATGGGAGTTGTGTAGGAGAAACCAAAAACAGGCTTGAAATGAGTAGAGAAAAATCCTCGTATGTAGGCATTCGTTCATCTATCAGAGATGAAAATATAAATAGAGGAGTTGGGGAGATGGCTTGGCAACTGTCTTAGTTAACGTCTCCATTGCTGTGAATAGACACCATGACCAAGGCAACTCTTACAAGGACAATGTTTAATTGGGGCTGGCTTACAGGTTCAGAGCTTCGGTCCATTATCATCATGGTGGGAACATGGCAGCATCCAGGCAGGCATGGCGCAGGAGGAGCTGAGAGTTCTACATCTTCAGCTGAAGACTGCTAGCAGAATACTGACTTCCAGACAGCTAGGAGGAGGGTCCTATAGCCCACACCCTACTCCAACAAGGCCACACCTCCTAATAATGCCAATCCCTGGGCCGAGCATATACAAACCATCACATTCCACGCCCTGGCCCCCATAGCTAATAAGGCACTTGCTGCTAAGCCTGACCCTGAGAGCCATATGGTGAAAGGAAAAAACTGAATATCACAAGCTGTCTTCTGACAGATACCTATAATGATGATGATTGATAATAATAATAATAATTTTGTGTGTATAAATTATATATATAAGATTACATACATGCATGTATGTGTGTATGTATATATACATACACACAAACATATATACATAACATTGGTTTGAGTACTGGCTTAGCATATACTATGCCCTATGCTCAATCCCCAGCATCACAAATATAAATGAATAAGTAAATAATACAAATTAGTGGAAGATTTGGTTATTGTTAAATCATAATCAAAACAGAGTTTGCCATAACACACTGTTGTGAGCTGAATGAGTGTCTGCATTTTCCCACAACCTATGCATCAAAGCTCTCACTCATTGCATGGATATATTTGGAGATGGACCCTCAGGGG
Source organism: Mus pahari (assembly GCF_900095145.1). Classification (NCBI taxonomy): domain Eukaryota; kingdom Metazoa; phylum Chordata; class Mammalia; order Rodentia; family Muridae; genus Mus; species Mus pahari. Next base: position 16,151,776 of record NC_034612.1, on the reverse strand, counting down.
AAGAAACTAACAGACACACAGATAGAGTAGTAGAGCATATATCCCTGTGCATGCATGTATGAAGTATATTTTCTTTGATAAGAATGTGGCTTTTCTTCATGTTCAGAAATTATAAAACATGACAGCAATGTATTTCATCCTTAAACAAATAATCTATATTATACTGAACTATAACATTCTATATTCCTATGGAAACTTATGTTAAAACCAGGCTTGGCGGCCACACTCTGATGCCAGAGTTGGGGAGGTGGGGATAGAAGCAAGCTTGCAGGTCTCAGCCAGCCAGCCTAACCTGATTGCTGAGTCCCAAGCCAGAGACACTGTCTCAAAATCCAAGGTGGATGAAGGGTGGAGGAAGGCTGAAGAAATGGCCTAAGGTTAGAATTTGGTTCCCTGCACCAACGTGGATGCTCAGAACTGTCTATAACTCCAGATCTGGTGAATGTCATGACCTCTTCTGGCCTCTGTAGATACTGGCACTCACAATCACATACACATACTCATGCATGTATAAATATTAAAATAAATAAATCTTTTTAAAAACAAAGGGGTCAAGGTCAATTTCTGACCTTCAAATATGCACACATATGAGCACATTGTACATCCATATACACACACATTCACTTGAGGCATGGACACGTATATTACTTATGCACATGCACAAACACAAGCATTCACAAAGTGTCATGCTATTATTGCCTCTCCTTTTGACTGCCCCCTAACAAGTCTAGGAACAAAGGGATTGCCACCGCCATCAACACAGACCCATCTTGGCCAAATGTGCTTTGCTCTGTTGCAACTGTCATGCAAATCCCCGTATTTCATTTGCTAGGTAAGCGGGCCCCTAGTCTCACCAAACAGGATCTGAAAATTCAACATTGCTTATATATCACTGTTAAGAAGTGTACAAGCCCAATTTAAGCCTTTTGTCAAGCCTGGCTACATTTTCACAGGAACAATTTCAAATCAAGAGTTGGGTGTCTTTGGGCCGTAACCTCTTTCAAGTTTGACTAGCATCAAGAGTCTTGAGGGCAATTTTTAAAAATCATTTTCATTCTTTTGAATTTGTTTATATCTTTTAAAAAAAAATCAAATGCCCACCATTGTACCCATGTTCATCTCTGCTTTCTGACCAGGCCACTCAATTATCAGAAGCATTGACAGTAAGGCTCCCTCTTTTCAGAACAGAGGCAGACACCTTAGTGAAGCCAGCATGCCTTTGAAAAGCCTTCCACTGGGGCATTAATTGCTATACAGAGCTAAATCCTGAATGCCTGGAGACTTTTGTCTTCCTGGAGGCTTGCCTGTCATCATGACTGGATTATCTGGCTATTCAACTGAGTTCTCTCCAGCATGCCTACCCTCTACACTATGCAGGAAACCCGAGAGATAAGAAGACAGGGGGATTTCTGTAAGTATAAATAGGCATGAGCAGATGGCAGCCTCCCTCCTGACAGGCCGGCATGGTGATCAGTTAATCTGCAAACAGGCCCCAATGCCCGTCTTTGCTGGACATTGCAATCGTGTTGGGTGCATCTGGGGGAAGAGGGGTTTGGAGTTAGGCTGTCCAGTTTATCTTAAGTTGGGTTCTAGTATTTGCTTTCCATTTGTGACAGTTTTAAAATTAAAGGCTTCTTTCATTTTTATTTATTTATGTGTGTTTGTGTGTGTGTGTGAAAGAGAGAGAGAGAGAATGAGAGACAGAGACAGATACAGAGAGACAGAGAGACGGACAGAGGCAGAGAGAGACAGAGACAGACACAGACAGACAGACACACAGAGGCAGAGAGAGAATACACACACATTTGCAGGTACATTCAGAAGCCAGAAGATTTTGAACAGCCTGATGTGGGTGTTGAGAACTGAATTCTGGCCCTCTACAAGAGCATTAAGCGCTCTTAAACACTGAGCCATCTCTCCAGCCCCTTATTACTTACATTTCTCTTTTTCTAGTGAGTGTACATTCCGACGTTTTAATACCTAATGTGGCCGATTCCCCTCACCACCATCGGATTCCCCAACCCGGCTTCACTGCTTTCTTCCATTCCCATCATTCCCCTGTCCATGATCACACGACATGTGTTCCGTTACTTCCAGCCGCTTTCCACGAAACCTTGATTTCTCCTCTCGTGAATCCATCTCTAGTCTCCTGGTTTCTACCCCGACCCTCTCTCACACACATACACATAATAAAAATCAGAAGCTATAACCTGAACACAGGAGAGCCTATCTGAGAGCAAACACTGTTTTCCATGCTTTGTCTTCGGCAAAGTCAGATTAGCAAAAAGCACAGATTATAAGCAGTCTGGATGGGAAGGGAAAACACATCTGTGGGCGCCTGCCTCACCAGCAAGGAAGACGCCACACAACAGGATCTTTCCGCACACGTTTATTGGGAGAGCTTGATTGCTGTGGTGAAAGACCCCGAGCCCTAGAACTAGCGCTGCTTTTATAGGCCTAGGACTGGCGTGGCCATGTCTGATTGGTTCTGCTTCCAGTCCTTAATTTACATGCCCCGGGAAGGGCTGTGACTTGGTGTGAAACCCATTTGCACCTGCGCACATTGGTCATTTACCCGAAATCCACGGGTGGTGGCCAGTGGTAGCCAGCGCCATCTTGTAATGGTGTTACGTGACTTCCCACACACATCCAAGAGGGTTCTGCTTGAGTGCGGCTTTTCTTTTTCTCCTTCTGTCTTCTAACTGTTAAATGGTGTTTGATAGACTCAAAGAGAACAAAGGCCAAAATACCGCCTGCATTGTTCTGGATGCCTTGGCTCAGGGAGTGCCTTAGTCAAGGTTTGTATTCCTGCACAAAACATCATGACCAAGAAGCATGTTAGGGAGGAAAGGGTTTATTCAGCTTACACTTCCACATTGTTGTTCATCACCAAAGGAAGTCAGGATAGGAACTCTCACAGAGCAGGAACTTGGAGGCAGGAGCTGATGCAGAGGCTATGAAGGGATGCTGCTTACTGGCTCACTTCCCCTGGCTTGCTCAGCTTGCTTTCTCATAGAACCCAGGACTACCAGCCCAGGGATGGTACCACCCATAGTTGGCTGGGCTCTGCTCCCTTGATAACTAAATGAGAAAATGCCTTACAGCTGGATCTCCTGGAGGCATTTCCTCAAGAGAGGCTCCTTTCTCTGTGATAACTCCAGCTTATGTCAAGTTGACCCACAAAACCAGCCAGTACAGATAGGCAGAATAAACATCCAACCAGCAAAGCCCTTCCAGTCAAAGAGCATCAGTCATTCCCTTGGCAGAGGCAGGCTTTGGAGGTTAGTGGTTCTGTGATGTCCATGATGCCTTGTGGAATCAGCACATCCTATCTTTCTTCCTCATCACTCCTGTGTAGACTTCTCCTCTTGGAGGTCATCTCTTAGTCCCGAGACAGCCCGACCAGCTCTAAGTATCACATCTGTGTCTTAAGCAAGAAGAAAGACGATGACTAAGTGGTTTTCATCTTGAGAGTCCCCCCTGCAAATATTCACCTAGGATACAAGAAGGACGAGAAGGGATCCCGGTGGCCAGTCAGAATCTATGGAAAGAGAATATAAACAGTGAGTTCAGTGAAACGTTATCTTAATACCAGAAGGCATTGTGCCCAGTGACTCTTCAATAGGGTTTCCTAAATGATAGGACCTCCTATGGCTCTGTCTACTTTCTTCTTGTCCCCTGTCATTCTCTTCCCTGAGCCTGCTCCCCTGCCAGCAGCTGGAGTGTTCCGTGCTTCAGCTGGCTTTCCTCTACTCACACACGCACTCTTGATCTGCTGTCCATGTCCTGGTGACTCTTGAGTCTATGCCCGGAGTCTAACCCTTTGTCTGGAGACAAGGAACAGGCCACCAACCAGAGCAGAGCTAGAATTTTAAAACAGAGCCTTCAGTAAATAGACTGACTTGTAAGTAACTAGTTAATTTTCCAACAGAGTCTCACTATGCGGTGTGGCTCCGATTGGCCTCAAACTCGGGCTCCTCTTGCCTCAAAGACTAATTGCTGGGTTCTAGGCATGTGCCTCCAGACCCGGCTCAAGCAAGAATGTCTGGCTTCACACAGACACATATTGCCTTGAAAGGAATGCTTGGTTTATGCATACCTCTGTGTTTATAGAAGGGAACCTTCAAAAAAAAAAAAAAAAAACAATAAGAGAAAACAAATAAAGGTCGTGTGGAAGATTGAGAGATGGGAGGGGGAGGAAGAAATGGAGGGATGAGGGAGGGGATGTCAGAGAGAAGGAAGAAAGGAAAGAAGCAAAGAAGGAAGTGAGGAATGGATGGAGGAAGGGAGGAAGGGATGGTCGCTGGACTTACTCTCTAAAAAGTAGCCTGAGCGCATCAGCATCCCACTGGGTCCGTGGCCTCAGTTCTCTACACTAACTCAGCTGAAAGAATCTGAAGCTAATGAGTGAATGACTCCAGTACCAGGGTGAAAATGAAGTATAACAGTGTATTGGTGACTTTTCTTGTTACTTTGTGATCAAATATCTGATAAATGAAACTTGTGTGGATGATGTCTTTGGGTTCTTGGTTTAAGAAGGGATGTGATCTGTCATGGCCAGAAGACCAAAACAGCTGGTTTGTTGCATATAGTCAAGAAACAGAGGCAAATATGCTGGTATTCCCTCTCTCTCTGTCTCTGTCTCTGTCTCTGTCTCTGTCTCTGTCTCTGTCTCTGTCTCTCTCTCTCTCTCTCTCTCTCTCTCTCTCTCTGTCTCATTTATTCAATATAGGACCTGAAACCTAGGGAATGGTACTGTCCACATTCCTTCCACTTCCATTAAACCTTTCTAGAAAAGAGATTCAAGAGTGTGTCTTCTAGGTAATTCTAAATCCCATAAAGTTGACAAGATTTGCAGATGATTCCAGAAACGAAGACCATTATTTAGACATCAAAGAATCATAGTAATAGATTATTTTAATACATTTAATTTATGAAAGGTACTGATTTAATTATGTTAAGGGGTAAAATTTAATTCATAAGGGAGACTGAAATAGGTATTTAATTTAAATAAATGTGTATTTGTGTGTGTATACACAAGAGGGAAATTTCTCTATTAATTACATTTCTGCATTTGTGTTACGAAATGAACATCAGTCACTTTTTTTGGGGGGGGGGGGTTTCTCTGTGTAGCCCTAGCTCTGTCCTGGAACTCACTCTGTGTGGCCTAGAACTCAGAAATCCACCTGCCTCTTCCTCCCAAGCGCTGGGATTAAAGGCATGTGCCACCACTGCCCAGCCATAATTTTTGATAAACTGAAAAATAAGTACAGTGATATATTTTACAGTCATCAATTTATAGCTATTCTGCCTGATATTTAGGCTCTATTACATAAGTAGAAAAGAAAAAGCCATTTAAGTATCTTAATTTATCTAAGGAAATTTAATTAATTTGGTACTAAATGCTCAATGGTTGAACATTTTTAAAGCCTCTGTGTATATATAGATTAAACCATACACATTCTGCTGTGGGTGTTTCTCCATCCCTACTCCTGAAACCTTTGGAAAATATCACTAATTTAAGCCACCATATGGCTATATGTCTGTGTGCGGAAAATTAGAGTTAATAATGAAGTATTTTCCCCCAGAGAGCCTGGATTAATAGAAACTCAGTTTGAACAGAGTCCACCATGGACAGGGAACATTCATTAGATCTGACAGTACACATGGACCAGGCTGTGTTCAGCAGAGCAATCAACAGATTGAGCACTGAGGCAGGAAGGCAAGTACCAAGGGCCATCATGGGGCAGCACTGGCCCGGAAGACTGCAAACTGAAACAGGGTATGCAGACTGACAGCGAGCACTCTCCTGGCATCTCAGGGATGCTGAGGAGAATGGATATTTCGTAGAACAAAGTGAGTTACCATGGACCAGTCTCACCAAACTTGTTCCCTTGCCGAAGGTTCCTAAGGGACTTGCATCCGGCGTCTCAACTGTGACCCCAATAAAATCAGGGGCAACAAACTCTTAAAAAGACCTAGCCAGGCCATGCAAATGAAAGCACCCACTTCTTGTATTTTTATTGGAAATGACTCACTGCTGGTGTAGCACAGACCTCCTGGGCTGGTCAGTTTGATGCCACCCTCCTGTGTTCATGGTGATACTAAGAAAGAAAACTGCGGGTGGCCTTGTCCCTGGGAACAGTTGACACAAAGGTGGATGGGTGATGCTTGGTGAGAGATCCAGTACCATGACGGAGCCCTCACCTCTGAGGAAGGATAATTAGCAAAATTATTAACCCCAAAGACTCACACCTCCACCTTCTGTGATTCCTCATCCAAAACCAGTTTGTGAGATTGCCAACTTGGTCACACAGTGAATTACCTTCAAAGAGTGCATTCATTCCTCTTGATGTCTAACATTTTCACGGTAATACTTACATTCCTGGGACTCTGCCTTCTTTGGTGTACGGATGAAGAACCACTGCAGAATTGTGAATTGTGTGTGATTGGTCAGTGATACAAAAACCATCTTAATCCATCTATTTTCCAAGGTAGAGATACCCTCAGTTAAATAATTCTTTGTGACATGGAATTTTTTTCTTCTCACTGGGAAATAAGGAAATGTAGTGGGTAAAGAAGGCTGCCTATATATTCAATACTCCCAGGAGCTGGCGTTACTTGACTCCCTGAATGAATTTGATGGTGAGGGAGTCTCTCATGAAATACAACTTGTGATAAAAACAAAGTCTGTCTTCCCCTCCCATTTGGTTTAATAAAATTTGCACAGCACTGCTTTGGTATAAAGATTTGTATGGTGGATGTTTTGTTTTTGTTTTCTTTCTAGGTTTGGTTCAAAATACAAGGTGACAGACATGCACAGACTTTACAGTTGCTTGGAGAACTCTGTAGCAGGCTCACCCAATCAGAACAAAAGGGAGGTGGTTATCAAGGAAGGGCAAAAAGTGTGAGGAAGACATTTCTAAAGGAAGCAAGGGTCAGACAGGTGTATTACCAAGAAGCATTCTCCCTTGTTCTCAGTTACAAGGGAGCTGCCTCATCACCCGGCTAACACCCGTACTGAGCTCTGGAACTGGTGGCAACCGGGATCATTAGCCAGAGCTGCACACCGGAAGACTCCACAAACCTGTAGGAACAAAAAGGTATCAAATACACACTCCTTTTACGGGGTCCTGGAGTTTAGACATATAAGCTGTGATCCAGAGCCCCGGCAGACCGTGCCCACTTGGGAATAGCTCTTCTAACTATAAGACACTATAAAAGTTTACATTTTCTTGCAAAGATATTCAGATTTTTCCCACTCAGGCTACTGCAGACTAGATATTTTACTATGAGCCAAGAGAATAGGATCGTAGGTTAGTTTTAGTCGTTGGCCCCTCATTTAGTTTTTTTTTTTTGTTGTTCTGTTACCTCTACACAGTATCACAGTGGAAGATGGTATTTATGTGAGACTTGGGATTGGGAAAGTTGGTGTTTACAGTGTCAATGGAGGGCTAAAAAAATTGGGGGACAGGTATCATAATGTTCCTTATAAACTCTAGAAAGTTCAGTGGTTTAACACGGACATTAAAAACAGGAAACCACACTGGGTGGTATAATAAAGAAAGGCGAGCAAGCCAAAGGGAGCAAGCCAGTAAGCAACATTCCTCCACAGCCTCTGCCTCGGTTCCTGCCTTGGCTTCTATCAGTGATGAGCTATGAGCCATCTGTCGGATAAACCCTTTCTTCCCCAACCAGTACAGCAGAGCAACAAACTGAGTTACTCTGGTCCACAATACATGTCTTTCCCCTAGTAAAACGTATGTGTATAAAGTGAGTGTTTTACCTGCATGTATGTATGTACACCATGTGTGTGAAGCCCCTGGAATGGTCAGAAGAGGGTGTCATATCCCCCAGAACTGAAGTTACAGATGGTTTGAGCCATCGTGTGGGTGCTAGGAATCAAACCCGGGTCCTGTGAAAGAGCAGCCACTCCACACAACACATTTCTATACATGTGTTTTCTCCTGTTCCCGTAACCTGGTTTGTGAGTATGTGGTGTGCATGTATGTAGTGGGAATTTTGGTTTCTTCAAAAAAAAAAAAAAAACCCACAGAAATAGTACGTGAATATTTTGTTTTAATCCCAGGTGTGGGGATATGGGGCTGCTTCACAGCAGGTGACTATGATTTGCCTCATGCTCTAACAGGGGCGTGGTTTTGCCAGCTGCAGATAGTTTCTGCAAGTGTGTGATGTTTGGAATTCTGGGGACCTTTCAATGGATATATAAATGCTAGATAGTGTGGTAGCTGGTTGGTTAGTTGATGGTTGGATCCTTTTGGCTGTGGTATGCCAAGTGGTCATGTGTGGAGAGATGAAAAGAAGGAATTACATATTTTGATAGTGAAGATCAAACTTGCTCCAAGGAACTCGATACCCCTAATCAGCAGGAAGTAGTCTAATGATAGCATCACCCCCTCTTCACTCTATTCTTTTTTCTCTCCTACCTAGTGTCAGGGGGTTGAAAGGTAGAAGAAGAGATGTAGAGAAAGTGGAAGAAAGAAGAATCCACAAAGTAGCAAATGCTGGTGACACATATCCTACACTTAATCTTTGCATTTAGATAAAAATCCTAGAAAGAAAATCTAAATGCCCCTGTTTGGAAAATAACAGTTGTAATTCTATGACCATGAATACAGTTACATTCCTTGGTAAAAACAGAAGTTACCTACAGAGTACTCCTGCTGATGGGCATTCAGACACAGATCCACCTAAGACACAGGTTTACAATGTGACCGCGTCTCTCATGATAGCGGGCGAGCTGTTTAATGCCGTATTTCATGCAGGCACTCCCATGGCTTTGCTACATTCCTGATCCCTGGGGAATGCTGGCTGATGGGTTTCTAATCTGGTGACATCCACCAGGTAGCACTTTCTAGATGAAAACACACCAGCATAAACACACCCACATACATACACACCCAAAAAAACGAATGAAGCAAAATAAAATCTTATACTTTCCACAGAGCCTCAATCAGACCAACTGAGAAGCCATCTAAGGGACTTGTCTCAGCAGCTACCAAGTTCCTTCAGTGACACTTGGCCCGATCCAAGTGAGAGTCCCTGACCACTTCAGCTACCATTTTAATTTGCTTTCAATTTTAAACACTTAGATGAGTAGGTCTCTGTAGGGGCTGGTAGAAGCATACCAGATAGATTAGCTCTAGACCCACACACCTCCACATGCAAGTAGCCCCACTTTCATTAAGGAAAATGCTGATTATGAGAATCAGGAATGCTGCTGTGACTCTCTGGGCTCTCTCTGGCTCGGAAATTCAGCTACAGACCAGTGTAGTGGGACACTTCGTATCTGAAATTACATAATTAAAACCAGTTGAGTTACAGGCAATTGTGACCTGCAGATGTGGGAGCTGGGATCCAAACTCAAATACTCTGGAAGAGTAGCAAGGACTCTTATCTGATAAGCCACCTTTCCAACCCTAGAAAAGTGACCTTCTAATAAGGACTTTTCATACAGAATTTTTCATCATCTTCCTAAAGGGTTCCATGGGAACACATGCCTTGAAAATGTCGATCTTTCTGCTGATAAGTATGAGGGTGATTTGCCCACTGATAGGTTGTCCATACTAGTTAGATGATGACCTCATACCCAGAAGCATATGGGCAGCAAAAATTGGGCTCAGTATAAGACATGGATTTGGAAAGTAGAAGTGTTGGGGAGACCCTGGGGTGAGTTAGAAAGAATAGATATGATCCCAATACATTGTATACATGCACGAACTTAAAAAAAAAAATTAGAAATCTTATTTTTAGAAAGAGAGTGAGTGGAAGTATGTATAGACTCAGCATACATAGTACAAGAATGGCATACTCCACTCCTGGGGCGTGCAATTCCCCGCAGAACACAGGCTTTCAGCAGTGTGATGAAGCCCATAGTGTTTGCAGAGCTTTAGAGAACAGATGGTCACAACTCGAACGGCATTAAAAACTTTAAAGATCCTTAGTGTAGCTTAAGGATCATGTGAAACAAACTTCAATACAAATTCATTTATTCCATTTAATTCCCAAAGTCCGGTGGGAAAGAGAACTGGAAATGTCAGGGGTGGAAAAAAAAAAAAAAAGCAGGGTTCTAAGATACTGCCTTGTCCAAGATTTAATTAATTGAAGTGGGAAAGTGGGAACTGAACCAGAGATGCACAGCAGAAACTGACTTTTGACCTTAGTGCTGAGATGTATAACCAGAGCTTGAGGGTATCTGCAACCTCCGCCTTTCACTAAACATCAGTTGGAGTCTTTCAACGTGACCGAGCCAGAGCCACACCCCCCCTCAACATATGGTTCGACTCCTTCCCAGACAACTGTGGGTTTAACCAGACTTTTAAATGCAACAACCAGTGGGCTGGGGAGAGAGCTTGGACTACCCAGGACCCACACTAAAATGCTGGCCATGATGGTTGGCACCAGTAATTCCAGTTGGGGGCAGAGGCAGGCGGAGCCCCAGGGCTGATGCCTGGAGGGGGGGGGCACCGATAGCTTCTCCAGCTGAAAAAGTGAGTTCTAAGTTCAGAGAGAGCCTGTCTCAAAAATAAGAGAGTTACAAAGGAAAGAATAAAAGCTGACCTCTGACCTCAACTGCAACACCCCCCACACACATGCACACATGCACACAAACACATACACACTCATGTAGGCATACTTTTTGGCTACTTTATTAGGTTCTTATATCTCCCATCCTTCTCCACCCCAATTCCTTCCAACCCCCCAACACTAGGTAGGCTAGAAAGAAGATTAGAGGAAAAGGGGCATAGATCTTTTCAGGCTACTTCCTGCTAATAGGGGCATTGAGTTCCTTGGGGCAAGTCCAATCTACATTGTCAGGATATCCATTTTCTTCTTCTTGTCTCTTTACTCGAGACCTCTTGACAAACTACAGCAACAGCAACCAGCAGCAGAGGGAGCAGCAGCAGCAGGGGCGCAGCAGCAGGGGGAGCAGCAGCTGCAAGGGGAGAAGCAGCCTCCCCAGCCTCTTGTGGCTCTGGCTTTTTTTTTAACCTCCCAAGAGTCCTCAGAACTCTAACCGATCTTCAGCTGGCAGAACCACACCCCTGGCAGAGCATTAGACAAATCATAGTCAGCTGCTGTGGACAATCTGAAGCAGCCCCACATCTGGGATTAAGATAAAAACATACTCCCATAACATCCTGGGTTTTTAAAGAAACCAAAATGTTTCACCACACACTCGTGATGAGCAGCTCAGTTCACTTTCAGAGTGATGCTTGTCACTGAAGCAAGCTTGCACTTCCACATGGCTCCAATCTGATAGTCTTGGTTATAAAATGGCAAGGCGTTACGAGCAGAAAGCAACTATGTAACTATGTCAAAGTTTCTCCATATAGTCTCCATCTCCCATTAGCTTATTTTGAATCAAATTCAGTAACTGTTGAAGACCTTGATACCAGAATGTACAAATACAAATGTACAAACACATGTGTTTCCATGTCCAGGGTCAGGTGGTAAGCAATCAGCTGAGATAAACTAAGGGAGACATGAATTAGAAAACTGTACTCTAAGCTGTGTCTCAGAGCAGGAGGTTAAATTGTAGAACACACTCTGCAGACATGAAGCTTAAGAGAACAGATTGCGTGCATGGTCATTTGACCACTGTTACAGGTGGGGTTTCCTACCATCGGGCAGACTTGTTTTCTGGGTCATTTCATGGTAACTTCATTTGTAGTCATTTCTTTGAATATTCACAGGGCAGCTCTGCTAGATTTAGACAATGAGAAATAATAAGTTCTTTGAAGCATGTTCTTAATAAAAGCAGCGTTGACAATGACTTCCCAGAAGAGAAAATTATCTCTAGGTGCAGGCTGTCTCCACTACCCGGGGACAGTCATGGGTAACCCAAGGATAGGAAGGATAGCCACCAAGGCAGCTCATTCCTCATGCCTGCCTCTATTTAACAGCGTTAGAAGATGCTCCTCAGACCAGTTTAGAATTCTGAGGGTTTTAATGAGACACAAGTCTTGGTGCAACCATAAATTGTTCACACCTTGCTGCATATCTATTATATACTGTTACTGTGAAAACCAACTGCCATGCACTGTGGAAGTCGGACCCAAGAACCAAGGACAGTGACACCCTCACTGCCTATGTCTGATCTTTACAGCTATGGGAGCTGGCAGTGACCTTCTCTACTTACCTGTGTACCCACTCACTAGCTTGGAAGGCACCTTGGGCCCTCGGGATGTTCACTTTCTCTCTGATGTCCTTTATCTTCCTGGAGACAGGGACTGGAGTTATAGTCTGAGACAGAAGTGGGTTTAATCAGATTAAGGGGAGTGTGTGTGTGTGTGGGGGGGTGCCTCCCTGAGGAGGGAACACACCCATGATGGTTGGTTTGAGCATCGATTTGACGGGATTAAGAGATGCCCAAGTAGCTCATAATTCAGTAATTGGTCATGCTCAGCAAGACTGAGCCTGACCCTCTTCTCGAAAGGAAATACATGTGGTTTGGAATTTGATTAGAATAACTGAGCTGCCTCAGGGGAGCCTGGAGGGTGGGGGAAGGGGGAAGCATGTAGGTGTGACTTACAGGAGAGCTCCACTCTCAATGAAGATGGACACTGTCCAGTTAGCTGGGCAGATGTAACTAACTATAAAGTAGAGTCAAGAGAATGTTTCCTCCCTTCTAACCTTAGCCCTCCGTTTCCTCTTGCCTTTGACATTAGAATTCCAGGTTCTTTGGCTTTGGGTCTCTGGGACTGTGTTCTAGTTTGCTTTTTTACTGCGATTAAAATACCATGACCAAATCTAACTTGGGGAGAAAAGAGTTTATTTGGCTGACAGTTTGCAGTCTGTTACTGAGAGAAGTCAGGACAGAAACTGATACCGAGGCTATGGAGGAACACTGGCTACTGGTTCCCTACCCATGGCTAGCCCATCCTGCTTTCTTATAGCACACAGAAACACTTGCCCAGGTATGGTACTCTGCACAATGAGCTGAGGTTCCTCACATTCATCATAGCCACAGGACAATCTGATGGAGGCAATTCATTAGTTGAGGTTCCATCTTTCCAGTTGACTCTGGGTTTGTGTCAAGTTGACAGCTGAAGCTGACAACGATGCTCCAGGAGCTCTGTGGACTGTCAGACTTTCAGCTTTGACCCGAGAGGTAAGCCATCTGTTTCCTGGGTATTGAGGACTTGGGGTGCCCCTGTTCTTTGGCAGGCAGGTGAGCTATTAGAGATTTCTCAGCTCCCATGGTTGATTCACCAAATTCTCTTAACATGTGTTCACATCTATCTTTCACTCTGGGCACTCCTCTGACAATTTATACATGTCTCTGGAGAGAAACATGTGTCCAGTGAGTTCTCTAGAGCCTCTGGACCAAAGTGACCATGAAACCAGTGTGCCTTGAAGGAGGAGCCTTACACAGGTGGCTCTCTAACTCCCTGTGTAATTTTGCATTTGGAACGGCACATTCATATCCTACAAGCCTCTCTGACGCAAATGCTTCAGATCTCACAAAACCTGGACTCACCCTGTAAACTACAAAGGGAAATCGAGATATTAGGTGGTACCCTTGCCTTAGCAGCAAGAATAGCTTGTCTTAAGTCCAGAGCTAGGGCACCATCCAGAGGGCTAAGGAAAGTGGAGATAAGATGTGCAAAGACACAGCCCTACATTTATTTTTTTTTAAAATTCCTTCCATTCCCACTCCATGGTTCAGCGTACAGTGACTCTTGGAAAAAGCTGTTTTAGACAACAGATTTGAGCTGGACACACGTGAGTTGGAGACCTTCACCTGAGTGGCACTGAGGGCTGAATTAGATACTCCTTAAGTCTAACTGATGCTTGCTTGAACCTGCTCCCTCACAAGAAGCTTAACCCTAACTGTCTCCCCAAACACATGGAAAATACACCACACACACACACACACACACACACACACATCATTATCATCATCATGCACACATCTACACACAATACTCATGCACACATGCACACAGACATACACATCACACACAGAGACACACACACACATCATTATCATCAACCTGCACTCATGCACACAGACACACACACATGCACACAGACATACACATCGCACACAGAGACACACATCATTATCATCAGCCTGCACACATGCACACAGACATACAAATCACACATATGCACACATACATACACACACACACACACACACACACACAAAGCGGAAATAAAGACGTCTGGCTTCTGTCCTCCATACACCTGGTCACTTCTGATCATGAAAAGTAACATCTGTGTAGACAAAGCCCAGACCAACTGGCTAGAGATCCTCATACTCTGTCCCCTAAACCCCTTGCTACTCATGGCATAACACTTCTTGCCCATTTCATGATGCTTCCCTGCCTCTGTCCATGTTGTTTGTCTCCTCTGGAACTTCTTCTTCCATTATGCTTTCCCCTTCCTCTAAGGCCACGAGTCACTCGCAGTATAAAACCGGCGCAGAAGCACCAGTTTTCTGATATAACAGAACACATCCTGAAATCAATTGAACTGCTTTACCATTTTAGCCAGAGATCTATAGAGGAGCAGAACTAATATATTGTGTATATGATATTAAGGGGGATTCATAGGACTAGGTGTGCATAAGAGAGTCTGGATAATCCAACAATGGCTATGTGAGTGCTGGGGAAGGCAAGACAACCAGGTTGCCAGGTCAGGAAGCCAGATGTCCCAGCAACTGTAACCCAACATGGGAAGCTGGGAAAGTCCCTACAGAGCTGCTGGCACTGAGTTCACATTCAAAGGTCAAAGGTCAAAGAAGCCAGAGTCTGACGTTAGCAGACCAAGGTGACAGTAACAGACAGGCTCGCTCGGGAAAGAAAGGACTTGCACAGAGCTCAGCTCCTTCCTCTGTCTTCCTTTCATCTGAGCTGCTGGTCTGAGAGAAGATGTTGCACACACACTGATGGTTCTGGCTGCTGGAGACACCCCAATAGCACACAGGTACTTTTCACCAGCACTAGACACTTTTTGTTTGTTTGTTTGTTTTTGAGACAGGGTTTCTCTGTGTAGCCCTGGCTGTCCTGGAACTCACTCTGTAGACCAGGCTGGCCTCGAACTCAGAAATCTGCCTGCCTCTGCCTCCCAAGTGCTGGGATTAAAGGCATGCACCACCGCCGCCCGGCTATTTTTTTTTTTTTTTTTGAAATTTACAGCCACTAGACACTTCTTAATCTAATCACCCCGACAAGCAAAATCAGCTACTCTATTTACTTCCACTACCCCAATTCACCTTTCCCTCAAAAGACAGAATAATAAAAGTTATTGTCACTTATCTTAAATGATAAGAGGTAATAAGACAATCATAGATTTTTTTTTTCTCTGAAAACAGCATTTCTAGATACAGCATCTTCCCTACCCTATCTGAAGTAGGGGCTCTTCACCATCCATCAAGATTTAATTTTCTGTCTGTTCACAACTGCTTAATGCCACCTACTTTTTTATTGTCTGTCTCTGCACGGTGTAAACCCCACAGCCAGAAAAACATTATACATCTAAACAACATCTAGTACATAGCAGATACTCAGGAAAGATGTTCTTAGTGAAGAATAAAACATCTTCTATAGCATCAGGCACTTACTCAATGCCAAAGTCTCAAAGGGTGCTGAATTAGGGACCAGGGAGATTCCACAGAGGGATGCACACTCCCATCCTTCAAGCAAGCCACCAGTGGGATCCATTTGTCTTTGCCACAAGGCAACATATTTCAATCTCTTGGAGATCACAAACTAATGGGTAGGGCGGGTGTATCCACTCTTGTATCCATCATTTGTGCTTACATCCATCTATCCATCCATCCACCCATCCATCCACCCATCCAAACATCCATCCATCCATCTATCCATCCATCTATCTATGTTTCCACACACACATGCTTCTGTCTATACATACAACAGCTGAATGTTTGCTTCATCTTTGGTTTTATTTATGTCAGGCATCCAAGACAGAAAAAGGAAGACCATGTCTGACAGCCTACAATAAACCAGAATCTATTCATGAAGTAAATGCAGAGTTTAGCCAGAGTACAGGACTCCATCCCCACTTCTTCATCAGCCCCTTCTCAGACTTCCTCTGCACGATATCTGTTTTACATGCTCTTTGGTTCTCCTTAGGACCTGCTTCCCATCAGGTGTCCTAGCAACGGACTTTCCTTTCCCCACAGTCATCAGGGACTGCCTACACTTCTGTGATTGAAAGCTTTCTTTGGTTCCCTTTTGTAGTGTGGCCCACGGGTCATGCTTCATCTTGCTCTTGCCTCTACCCAGTCTGATCCCTCATTCTTCACATCTTTCCATCTAGCACCAAACTCACATGACATCCTCCAGCCTCGAGCCTCATCACACGCTGACCTCTTATTTGCAAATGCTCTCCCTAGCATGCCCTTTAGGCACTCTCTGTCAATTTGTTTGCCACTCCTCCAGAAAATTACTCTTCCAGTGGATGTGAGACCTTCATCACTTAGTAATGCCCTCTGCAACAAATCCCCTGGCTGTTCTTGGGCTAACCTATGGACTAATCTCATGAACACAGGATGATTTATTACAGGACATCAAACATAGTTTTCACTTCTCTATCTTGCATCTCAAGCATACCATCAGAGATGGAGTAGCATCCAGTTAGTGTTCAATGGATGCATACATGCATCATGCATTCATAGGTGAGTAGGTAGATGGATATATGGCTGCATAGGTGGATGCATGAATAGATGATATATATCTGCCTGGATGCATGGGTAGAAAGAAGAAAGCTGCATGGTTATGTCTGCCTCACTTATTAGTCTGTGATCTCCAAGAAGCTGGGATCTATTGTCTTATATATTATTGATGAAGCAGCATTGACCTTGTACATCAGTGTCTAGGGAGGTGGGTGGATGGAGATGCACAGATGGATGATGCCTGGGTGGATACAAAGATAGAGGATGTACACTTGCATGCAAATGTAGATGAGATGGATGGATGGATGGATGGATGGATGGATGGATGGATGGATGCAGGATGAGTACAACGATGCATGGGTGAGTGGATAAACTGAGACGTGGATGCACGGACAGAAAGATGAATGATGATGAGTGACACGCATCACAAACATGTCTTACTCATTAGTCTATGATCCCAGAGAAAGTGGATCTAATGTCTTGCTTCAGTACATGAGTGTCTAGGTAGCTGGCATCTTCACAGGGCTGGGAGGGCTGGTTCAAAGCCTGTTGACAGCAAACAGGCCTTTGCACATCTAAGTGCTTTAAAAGTAGTCTAGGAAGCAGACGTGTCCATCCACAGAGAACCCTCCTGCTTTACATATCTCCCCACTGTACACCCAATAGCTGCCATCCTTAGATAAATTAAATCCTGCTGCTGTCAGAGACGACATGGACTCCTGTCATTTGGAGCTCTCTGGCTGAGAAGGTCCCTCTCTCCACTCTGCTACGTCTAGGCCCTTACATGCATCTCCTCTGGAGTTCTCATCTGGATTCCCAGTCTATCCATGTCTTAGAACCTTTCTAGCTTCTACGTGATGTCATGTAGAGTCATCCCCTGCATGTAAACTTGGCCTGCTATCAACTTCAGTTCCATTGTTACCCTGTTGGCAATGCCTTTCCCTGGCTAAACCTGAAATCTCTGGGACTCACCACACACTTCAATGTAAACCCATGGCCACTGTTGCCCCTGAGCCCTATGCCATCTCTTCGTGGTCCTGCTGCATACAACAGATCCTCAGTCAATGCGATTGCCTTCAGAGGTAGATGGGTGTGTCTCACATCACCAATGTTCTCTCTGTGAATCCTAGTCTTTGGTGTTTACCCCAGTGGAAAGCATTTGGTGCTGTCCCCCTGAGACACTTAGCTAAATGTCTGTGGGTCAAATGTATAGAATTGGCTCTTAAGTGATGCTCTTTTACTTTGACCATAAGGCATGACACAAGTCTTCCGAGAGGAGGAAATGTCAATTGAGAAATTGCCCACAAAAGAACAGGCTGGGTAAAAACAGACTATAGCACATTCTGTTAACTAGTAATTAGTGTAGGAAGGCCCAGCCCATTGTGAGTGTGGCCCTCCCTGGGCTGGTGGTCCTGAGTACTATAAGAAAGCAGGCTGAGCAGGTCATGGGGAGCAAGCCAGTAAGTAGCACCCCTCCATGGCCTTTTCATCAGCTCCTGCCTCCAGGTTCCTGCCCACTTTGAGTTCCCGCCCTGACTTTCCTTAATGAAATATGTAACCCAAAGAAACCCTTTCCTACCAAAACCAAGTTGCTTTTGGTCATGGTGTTTCATCCCCACAATAAAAACCCCTGAGACTACATACATCCCACCTATAGGACTTTGGATAATGAGAAAAACAAGGACAGACACATACCGGATGACACCAGCTCAAAATGTTGAACACTAATGTTGAGACCCTGTCCTAGAAGTCTCTGAAGCCTTATGGTGGACTCAGCTGAAACTCAGAGGGGTTACCTGATACTGTGGGCAGACATGGATTAAATGAAAAGCCATGGTTCGAGCCCCCCCCCCCAAGGGTTTCTCAACCCACCTTATGTGGAAAGAGGAGGGGCAAGAGGGCAAGAGAGTAAGGCAAGAGTAAGAGAGTAGGATCAAGAGAGTAAGAGAGTATGAGAGAGAGGAGGGGGCAAACAGCCCCTTTTATAGTGGGCCGGGCCTACTTGGCTATTGCCAGGTGACTGTGGGGAGGATCATGCCTGGCTGTTGCCAGGTAACAGTGGGGTAGAGTCCAGACAGAATACCAGGAACTTGAAGCATTGCCCTACATGATTGATGGTCACAGAATTATGGAGCTGGGGCCTCATGTCAGGAGCCTAGTGTGTGGGAGCGTGTGGCAAACTTCCTAGCGTCCCTTGCAGAGTTATCTGCTGGATCTCTGGGGTTTAAACCTAGTTCGACCAGAAACCAGGCTGCCTTTCACAGCCCCACCATGTACCCCATGATTTCTTTACACATCTCGCTGTCTGCCCATCCTTTGTTCAGACGACTCTGAGGAAGCACGAAGTCTGTGCTGTGCACCAGAAACACACAGGTGAAGAAGGCTGTATGCCTACGGCTTTCATCAAGCACCCAGCTGTCGTCTCCGCACCGCTCTGAGCGTTTATTTACATCAACTTCTTCATTATTTTCAGATTTGGTAGGTGTAAAACAGAGCACACCAGCTGCCACAATATAGCTTCCTTCAAACCAATATAAGATTTGTTTAGATTTCTTGGGTTTTTTTTTTTTTTTTTTTTTTGCTGCTTTCCCTGGAGCCAAATGACTGTTGATCACTCTTAAACTTTTTGTTTTCTTTCGAAAAAAGGTTTTGTTTTTTTTTTCCAGACAATATATTCCCTTCGTAGTTTCCCTTCTTTCAACTCCTCCCAGATCCTCCCTACCCTTGGAAATGAACGCTTGCTTCCCAGTATTTAGAAATATAAAATGATATTTCCCATATGCCAGCAGAACACAGCATTGTCTGGAGAGAGACACAGTGTTAACCCAACAGTATAATAGCCTTTCATCAGCATGGTGGAGCATTTGGCGTGGCTCTCTCCTAGTGTGGAGGTCTGCATTTGTAGTTGGATTATCTATTGTCTGTGGCCTCAAAGGAATAGCTGCCCATATTGGGGTCTCTTAGACAGAGGAGATATATATATATATATATATATATATATATATATATATATATATATATTTGTTTGGTGTTGTAAGACCAGGCCAATGGCAGAAGTGCCATCAGCCACTGCATGACCTTGGATCTGGGAGACCTTAGAAAATCATTTCTGGATGCCACAGTCCAGCTACACAGCTTTGCGTACTACCACACCATCACAAGAGAGAAGAGAAGCGGAAGAGTCTCATCTGACTCTCACGGAGTCAGCCGGAGAAGTGCCACACTCAGAACCCTCAGTCCATACTTGGATGTGGAGGAACTGTGCCCCTTGGAGAAGGCTCTCACGCTAATGCAACTCTTGGCTATGACCCATGAAGTTAATGAGGGTGAAGTTCATTTTCCTCCCTATGGTCATTTCCACATGATGGCTGGAGGAGGTAATTACTTCTCCCTTCAAATTGAATTAAGTGTTTTAAGGAGATGGCACCTTTGTCTTTTCGTGAGGGAAACCCGCCTCTTCATTATCGGCCAACCTCCAGGACCCTTTCCCATGGTGTCTGGTTGGATTTCTTTATTTAAATCTCCCCTGCTGCAACAGCCCAGCAGAGCCATCTGGCTGGAGAGGTTCTGAGAGAGGCTTTGGCAGGAGGCAAGGGCTATGGAGCTGTATGACACACAGGGCTGTGCTTAGAAATACATACAACATGCAAGATTCACAGGAGCCAGGTATGTAGACATGCACTCACAGAGCGGATTAATGGGGTGGTAGGGATTTGACTCTGGCTATATAATGGACTTACCACATCCAATAATTTAAGCATAAGCATCCAAAGGTATGTGAAGGTGCCTGTTTCATGATCTCCATGTGTCACTGTGGTTAATATCCAGAGTGTGAGAAGCTGCCTATCCTCGTAAAGGAAGTTAGCAGTTAGAACATTGATAAAGATGTAACCTTGCCCCATCAACATCAGCTCCTTAAGACAAAGGCTTTGGGCAGATAAGTATTTCAGATAAAAATTAAACAAGTGGATATGTTTAATGGGTCCCCAGGAATCTCAGAGCCCCCTCCCCGACCTGCCCTAGCTAGAAGCGTTGATGTGCCTTATGGCAACCCAAGCACCTGTCACAGAACATTGGGCAGGTGCTGTGAGAATCCACTCACAGCCATATGGCACCTGTGCGTGTGTGTGGCCTTCTGACACCGAAAGCAGGTCTTGCAACAACACAGGTTTTCTAAGCCTCAGTTTCTAAATGCTATTTGAGGAGTATCCATAGGCCCGGGGACTAATGGGATGCAACATCATGTAAGTCCTAATAGCATAAAAGAAAGTGGTCTGTTTGCTCAGGCCAGATACATTCGTGTGGCCCACAGAGCTACAAGGGCGTCTGTCTCCAGTGTTGAAGGCTCTCTCTGCAAGTAATTCCAGAAAAAGAGAAAAAGACCTCGTGTAGAACAGTCTTTTTGTCTTGTTTTGTTTTTAAGCTCAAAGACAATTTAATCACCATTTAACAGAAGGAGAGGAGGAAGAGGAAGAGGAGGAAGAGGAGGAGGAGGAGGAGAGGAAGAAGAGGAGGAGGAGGAAGAGGAAGAAGAAGAAGAAGAAGAAGAAGAAGAAGAAGAAGAAGAAGAAGAAGAAGAAGAAGAAGAAGAAGAAGAAGAAGAAGAAGAAGAAGAAGAAGAAGAAGAAGAAGAAGAAGAAGAAGAAGAAGAAGAAGAAGAGCCTCTGGCAGGCAAGCTGTAAATCTCAGCAGCTGCTTGGAGGAGGAAATAGAAGATGAGAAGACAAAGGCCATCCTGTTTGGGTGAAGCCGGCAAGGAAGTTGGACACTTACCAGCAGGCAGCCGCACATCTGGGATGGGAACTTAAAAAGAAAAAAAGTTAAAAACACTCAAATCATCTGGGAAGACCAAGAGGATAGGGGAAGCGTGCTAAGAGATAGAGAATAAAAGAAGTTACTCCCCCCCCCCGAGTAATTTACAAAAGTGGGCTCAGTCACTAAGCTGCATATCTAGGGCTCTTACTGATCTCGGGGTCAGGAATTCTGGGAAGGAAAAGATAGTATCTCATTAAAGGGATAATTATTCTGCCCATCTCCTTAGCGTGGCTTAGCACGAACTGGCACCCATCATAATGGCATTTAGAAGTACACAGCAGGATCTGGGGAGCAAGCCATCAAATGCCTGTGACCCTTGACTTCACAATGTCGCAAGGCCACATCAGGCTTTTAGAGTGTGTGTGAACCTACAGTTGTGCCATTCTTTGAAGATACTATCTAGCTATGGGTCCCGTTATTAATATTCAGATTTGTAGCTTTTATTTTTCAAAAACCTATTTTTAATGATGGCTCTTAACGGCTTTAACCTCCCTTGTAGCCCACCACATACCAGAGGTAGTGGGAAAGAAAGGATACAGGGGCAGTGGACCTGTTTAGAAAGGTTCTTTGGAGCAACTCCCATCTGTGTTATCAGGAAATTGGCAGTTCGGTTCGCAGGTTAGCGGGCAGCGGTAACTCGATCCACTTGCAAAGACCTCAAAGATAAGCCCGCAGTCCAGTCCAGTAGAGTCAGGTTAGCAACAGCAGTGGCAGGACCTAGCAGAGACAGCCTGGCCTCAGCCTCAGCATGAGTCAGCAGGAGGGACCCAGAGAGACTCCCGAAATTCTCAGCTGTGCTCTCTCAGGGAAGCGGAAGATCAGCAAAGACACAAGACCCACAAGCCTTGCACAGCTAGCTGTACCAGCAAGCCAAGCTCTATGTCTCTGTCACTCCGTGGAGCCCTATTCATCCCCTCCAAGTGTCACGTGTCCTCCCTGTGCCTTGCCTCAGCACGTGCATCCAATCAGCCCACATCCTCAGAAGCAGCAAGAAACGGCAGCACACCACCGGAAGATTTCTGGTGCGCTTCTCTCCACGGTGTCCTGGCAATTGCAGCTCAACTGCACAGTGTAAGGTGGACCAATATATGCATGTCGCTAGCCAAGAATCCTTCATCATGTGTCCTTCCATGGGCTTGCTTCACAAGAATATCCTTTCTCTATGTCTCAGCTAAACGTTTTTTTTCAGGAGTCTGCCTTAGTCTTTCACCAGTGTCCACTAAACGTTTCTTCACGTGTTTGCCCTAGCAAAACACCATCCAACCTACTTTCCACTTCACAGCTCCAAACATAAAAGACAATGCTCACTACTCCACAGGAATGTTAATGCCTACACAGCTACATCTAAACCACATTCTCATTCACAGTGCACGGTTGCTGTCACCCAACCTAGATATCCCAAGAAAGATGATGAAGATGATGTCAAAAAATTACGTAAGATTGTTCATGCATTGATGCATGAAATCTGGCTTTAACTGCAAAATAGATCTAAATAAATTATAAATATAGCTATATATGTATGGATATTCTACATTTTAAAAAGCACACATTCAAATTGACAACAGAATGGACCTATTAAAATGAAAATTTGCAGGCAAATAGAACTAGAAGACACACTGAGTAAGTAATCCAGACCCAGAAAGATAAACATCCCACGTTCCCAACCATATGTAAACCTTAGTGTCACACCTTTTGATTTGTGTTCAAATTAGAGTAGCTGTAGAAGACAGGAGGGGGAGAGGAGGAAGATTTTAAGGGAAAAATGAAGAATAGAATGCAAGTGATACGAATAGGAAAAAAAACAACAGGGAAGTTTGAGTGTGTCGAGGGGTAGGCAGGTAGGGCAGAGGTGTGCGTGGGGAAGAAGTGTCTAAAATTAGATGTTTAGAAAAGCCACATGGATGCCTACTATATTATAAACTCTGTGTGTATGTGCGAGAGTACATGCATGTGTGTGTGTAAACATACAAATGTTTGGGTATATGTGCTAGGGCAGAAGAGATGGATGGCTCATCAGTTAAGGACCTGGATTGGGTTCCCAGCACCCACGTGGTAGCTCATACCACCCATAACTCCATTTCCAGGGGATCTGATGCCCTCTTCTGGAGTCCTTGGCCACTACACACACAGGATGCACAGATAAGCATGCAGACAAGACAACCATACACATACAGAAAAATAAATATATCTAAACATGAAATTAAAGTCCACTGCCAGGTGTGGGATACTTCTTACATTGTTGGTCAGTGTGTCCTGGAGATCCCAAGACAATTATTTAAAAAACTTTTTTGAATGTCATATTTGTTGGTCTTCAGAAACATAGTTCCTTGGAAATGTGTTATATATTTTGACCTATCTATGCTCTTCCATTCCACTCCTTTTCATTCCCCAACCCCCTTTCCTCTCTCCCAGCCTCTTTTCTTCCCCCAGTCCCCACTGCTTTCATTTCAAACACACATATGTACACACACACACACACACACACATACACATATATACACACATATGTACACACACACACACACATATATATATATATATATATATATATATATATATATATGCATATACATACATGGTTTTACATGCCTGGAACTGGGAAAAAACATACAGTATTTGTCTTTTCACATCTGGCTTAAAACTTGTTCGATAAAATGATCTTCAATTTCACTCATTTTCCAGAAAATTATATCATTTTGTCCTTCCTTACAGCTGAATAAAATTCCCCTGTGCACATACAGTATAATCCCTGTGTCCATTCTGTGACCCCCACCCCCACCCCTGGGATCATTGGCTGATATTGGTCCATCCAAGCAAAGGAGCCAAGACAATGGACAGAGGGGATAGGGGTGGAAGCCCTGTGAGTACAGTAATGCATGACACACTGGGGCCAGCTTCAGTGAGACAGATCAACTTTACCGGGGGTGATTCAGGGGTTATACAGTTTTGGGGATAGGGGTTTAGGGGATAGGAGTATTCAGGAGGGGGAAAGGTCATTGGCTGAAGGCTAAGGTACTAAGATGCCTTATTAGCATGGGGAAGCATTCCAGGAATCTCAGGAGCTAGCTGAGTGGGTTCTTCTTGGGAGAAAGGCTGTTGAACCTGCAATCTAACTATGGCTACCTGACATTCCACAGGAAGAGGCTCAAGTAATGGTGGTTAAGGTCAGAGAAGGGGAAGCCCTGCTAGTAAAGGGAGTCCTTCATTATGCATGGCGCTCAGAAGGCTATCAGGACAATGGTAGACTTTGACTCTAATTAGCAGGACAACACATTCCTCTGTGGATGGACATCTGAGCTAATCTGTAGCTTGGCTACGCAAGTATCTCTGCGGTGTGTTGACTGACTTAGCATCCAATAAAACATTTTATGAAACCTTTCACTGGACAACTGGCTCCTCCCATGGGTCTGATGCTGCCTGAGAGTGGGGACTTGGTTCTAGTCTATGTGTCCCTCTTGGAATGGGCAAAATGTCCCAGTGTGTTGTGGAGTGTCAGGGAAAATAGAGAAAACCTAATCTTTATCTTGATCTCTACGGGGACCCAGGGATTGGGTTCGACTCTGAAGAGATGATGCCCATCAAATAGGACCCATGGAAACATCTGTGCGGTCATCTTTCCTTCCCTGACTCCTGAATATTTCTGCCTCAAATCAAAGTCTCAAATAAACAACAATGCGTCCGGAAAATGGATCATTATCAGAGCAACAAAGAAATGAGCTGTGGGGCCATGAGAAGTCAAGGAAGGTTAAATGTGCATCTGAAAAGGCCACGTCCTAGAAGATTTCAATGGCATGGCATTCTGGAAAAGGCAAAAGTATACAGGCAGTAAAGATCAATGGTTGCCAATGGCTTTTGGGGTCATGAGGTAGCTCTCTGCAGTATATGATGACAGATCTGTGTCCCGTATCTTTGTCCAGTGCCTGCAATGTACACCCCAAGATGAATCCTACTGCGAACTCTGGACTTTGATCGTATTGATGTGTCAACGTGGACTCATCAGTTGTAAAGAACGTAGCCTCCTCCAGCAGGGGCATTGAGAACCGAGAAAGCTGTGTTCACGGGGGTAATGGGTATGCGGGAAACCCTTTGTGTCCGTCTCTCAAGTTTTATATGAACCCAAGACTGCTCCAAAAATAAAGCCTTTACAAGTATGGTGCCTCTTCCTTTTGTATCATAAATAGTCATAAAGGAACATGTATGCGGACACTCACAAACACTTTGGCAAGCCTAGATATGCTCACAGGAAGACGTTTGATTACCTGAACAGGACAGGCACGCTACAGCTAGCGTTGAAATGAAGGTTGTCGGGGCACGTCTAAATGAAATTGCAAAGGTAAGAGAGAAAAACAGCAGGGGGAACCCCGAGAATAGCAACCACACACAACCCTCCGTCCTCAAAGCGGCTCGCTTTACAACCAGAAGCAACTTTTTTTTTTTTTTTTTTTTTTTTTATCTGTGGCTGAAGATACAAAAGTGGGACACGCTATAGATCAATTTGAAATCAACCAAAGCTACAGCAAAGGCATTTTCTGAGCCTCTTTTGAAATGGGGTAATGTATGTTTCCCCTTTGGCTTTTAATAGCAGAAGATAGAAAGAAGGTCATGTGCCTCTCAGACACTCCCTCTCTGACGCCATATTTGACACAAATACCAACATTTGAGCCAGTTACAGCAATAATAGAAATTATTCCACCTAAAGATTATTTGAATTGCAGGTATTTTTCTTTTTAAGTATATCTTTATGAATTCTTTGAGAATTTCATACATGCCTATAACATATTTTGGTCACACCCGTCCCATTCCTTATCCTGACTCCTCCCACCTCCCAACCTCGTCACTTTTTTTAATACCCCACTGAGCCCAGCTTTTGCTGCCCAGATACATAACCCATGGAGCACGGTCGGCCTCCCAGGGACCACACCCTGAGACAATACAGTCTCTCCCTCCCCTTGTAGCTATTCTCTGTCCACAGCTCCTCAGCCAGGGTTGAGGGCTTATACGTCTCTCTTTCATCTGTACCATAATGTTAGCTGGCTTGTTCTTCTACAGGTAACCACAGCTGTTGAGTGCAATGGTCCTGTAGCTGTTTGGAGATGTGTTAGTCGAGACAGGGTCTTACTATGTAGCCCCGATTGGCCTGCACACACACTATGTATACCAGACTGGCCTTGAACTCAGAGCTAACCACCTGCCTCTGCCTGACAGTGCTGGGATTAAGGATGTGTACCACCATGCCTGGTCTCTGTCATTATTTCTCCTATCTACTGTCTGTACTAAGTTAAGACAGATTCTAAAACTGTGCTATTCATTAGCTCACACTTCTGACGGAAAAATAAAATCCCGCTTCTACCCCCTCAGAAAGACCCATTCCTGGGAGTCGCGGATGTAGAAAGAGAAAGGAGGATGAAGGACCAACAGTTAGTTATCTGTTCCACATGGCAGCCAGACTCAGAGATTAATCAATCATACCCACTCCATTCTGCAGAGACAGAAATTGACCATATCAGATCTAGCCAGCATTGACCTGTATGTCCCCTGCCTCTGCTGTCCAGTGCCCACTTGATCTGAGCCCTGCTCTCCCCAGGCTCCCTTCGAAACAGCCCAGGTGATCACTTTCCTCTGCTCCCTCACTTGTGCAGATAAACTTTTTTTTTTTTTTTGGTTTTTCGAGACAGGGTTTCTCTGTGTAGCCCTGGCTGTCCTAGAACTCAAATCCGCCTGCCTCTGCCTCCCAAGTGCTGGGATTAAAGGAGTGCGCCACCACTCCCGGTTGTGCAGATAAACTTGATCAACACCCTTCCTAAAAACAGGTGCTGCTGAGCTCTTCTCTGACAGGAGTTGTTTCTAAGGTTATTCAACCTTTAGAACCCAGACCGAGCACCCATTATGCCAGTGCCACAGGATAGTTTACTGAAGCTTAATTAAGAGCACCACATCCGCCCGACAACGTGAAAGCCAGCTGCCCACCGCTATCTCAGTGCCTGCGGTGGCGATGGTGTGCCCTCCATGTTGATATGGAAGGGCTTGTCTAAGGCACACAGCCATTTCCAGTTTCTCAGCTTTGCTTAACCTAGCCCTAATGTGAGCTGGCATCCCATGCCACACCCCGCACGAGCAGAGTGCAACACAATGGATTGGATTTTCAGTGCGGCAGGGACAGCCCATTCCAAGGACTGTGATGGTCAGGATCTGTAGGGTGAGACTGTCCAGGGTTCTCTATATTCCAGACCCGTACCTCCACGTACTAAAATACGGAGGACAAACGCCAGCAGCCAGGGCTATCTGCTAGGCCTTCAGAAAGCTGGCTAGGCACAAGGAAAACTATTTGCAGTCTGGGGAAATAAATTAGAATATGCAAAGCTTATGAATACAATACCATTAACTCAGAAGATAAAAAGGTGCATAATTTGATAAGCCAAACAAACGCCCTCCCTCAGCTTCTCAATTGCTATGTCTTTCTTCCCAACACAGTTCATCATTTTTATTGTGGTCGCCATAGTTTGTGGAAAGAGGAAATAATCTATATTTATAATGGGAAATGATTTGCATACATCAGGCTTGCTATTCACGGTAACGAGGCCTTAGCGGAAGCCGGTTCCAGCAGCTCCATATGAATGCAGGAGAGATAACCTGATATGTACGCGCTCATTTTGCTGATGAAAAAAAAAAAAAAAAAGGAGCTCCTCTCAAAGAGAAATCTTGAACAATTAAATAGATATTTTATTCTAATACCGATCAGTCTTCTCTGTCATAGAGACCTCTCCACCCCTGCTTAGGTCCAAGCTAATATCTTACTGTAAAGGAGTTGAAAAGGGCCATCTATGTTTGCTCCTCAGTGAGAGAATGGATTCATTTAAACAAGGGGGAAAAACCTGCACGGCAGAGGCAGAAGTTCAGCTTTAGAGACCACGCCTTTCCCTCCTTGTTTACAGAGATGAGGTATTCTGACATTTTAATGGTCCTTAAAAACCCATTCAGCTCATAATTTCAGCCCAAGTATGACTCATAGCAAGCTGTTTGCTTTTTAGCAGTCCCATCTTTGTGGATCTTTGAGTTTCGGCAGGGGGACAAAAAAAAAAAAAAAGAACTTGCGGATAAATCACCATGATTACAAACACTCTCTATTCCCAGCAAAATATCGGAAGTATTCCGGTTTCTCCCCTACCCATTGTTCTGGGGCTCGGAGCAGCACAATGCTAATTTTATAGACAAGAGAGCACTGCCACCAGGACTCAGGGGAGAATGCGGCTCCAGATGTTTGACAGCTGATCGGAGACTCTCTCCTCACACACGTTCTGAGAAGACGATACTCCCAGTAATGATGCTCGAGCTGAATCATGCCAAGCCACTGGTATCTGAGTGTGGGATACAATGGCACAATTCCTCCCATTATTTCCTACTTGAAAAGGTGTGAGGTTGACAATTTTGTAATTTTGGAACTTTTTTTTTTTTTTAAATTTAGCTATAGCTTGGCGTGACAGAAAAGTGCGCATGCCAGAAGCGACCAATGAGTGATCATGAGGTGACTCGAATCACAGGTTGCACTGAAGCCAAGAAACACTTGTGGCCCATACCCTCTGCACTCTCCATTCACCCAAGCACCCCCATTCCTGCCTACTGAAGGATTCCACATCCTCATACATCACACTGGTTCTGTCTGCACTGAACCTTGAGAACCTGGGATGCCATTGCCCAGCTTCTGTTCACAGTAAGCAGGTAGAGCCATCTACCTACTGTCTGCGCCACCAGGATACATCTACTCTCGCCACACATGATCTGTCTGAGAGCCCAAAATGCACTCTCTACCCCCACCCCCACCATCAGCACATTTGGGCTGGGACTGATTTGAAGCTGTAAGAAAGAAATCATAGTCCATTTTCAATATGCTGTGTACATAGAGCTCATCAGAGCATCGCAGGCAAGCAGGAGGTACTGGGCCCGTCTTCCCTAGAGGGCAGCAGCTGCCTGGTTGTCGGAACCTCTCAGTTCATCCTCGGATAAAAAGTTACAGGCATCCAGCACCTGACTGGGCACAGTATCGTAGAAGGAGGAAATTTCAAGCCAAGGATATACATTAGATAAAACTTTGCATCCTGAACCAACAGGATAGGCAATACTAGACACCAAGGGCATTGTACCCCCACCAAGAACTTGGCCAATGAAGAATATAGTGTGTGTGTG
>NC_034612.1:16116557-16122013 GCF_900095145.1 Mus pahari | reverse complement strand
TGTGTGTGTGTGTGTGGTAAGAGGTGGGGACAGTGGGCTCTGTGTGTGTGTGTGTGTGTGTGTGTGTGTGTGTGTGTGCATTTTTGTTTTGTCTCTGGGGTGATGCTGGACTGTGCTACTCTGAGTTTCCATGGCTCTTATTATGAAGAAAGGATTCTTGTTTCTCAAAAATTCACTTTAAATTATGTGGTTAGTCGTTTGTTTGGTTTTTTTTTTCTCTCCTCTTTTTTCTTCTTTTTCCCCTTCTTTCATTCTTTCTTTCTTTTTTGGTCTTTGCATGTGGGCTCTGCACCCCCCCCATGTGTGTGTATGTGTGTGTGTGTGTGTGTGTGTGTGTTTGTGTGCGCGCACGTGCACACACACGCGCATTGTATATACCTGCGTGTGTTTATGCATTTATAGGACAGAGGTCTTCCTCGAACTCTCTCCACCCTGTAAATCAAAGCTTGAACCCAAAGCTTGCTGTCTCAACTACTCTAGCTCCCAGCTGGCTCTGGGGATTCATTGTCCCCTCCTCTCTGAGCACATGGGCTCCAGATGGCTGCCATGCCTGCCCAAGATGGATGAGGGTCCCGGGAGCCAGTTGACAAACTTGGTCCCATACCCCGCCATGCTTGCACAGCAAACTCTTTACCCATTCATCTAGATCTCTTTGCTCCTCCCTTCCTTCCTGTCTTCTTTCCTTCTTTCTTTCCCCCTTCCTCATTCCTCCTTTCTTCCCTCCCTGCTCCCTCCTTATCTTCATTCTCTTCTTCCTTTTATTTTCCCCCATGCTAGAAACTAAAGGCCTTTTTTGTGCTCAGCATTCACTTGCCACTGAGCCATACTATCCCACCCCTAAATAGCTTCCCTGTATGTATATTTGGGTTCATACCTAAACTGGCTGGTCAGAGCTTTTATAACACTTCATTCGAAGGGACGATGCCTACGTGGCGTGGGTTTGAGTCCCACCACTGAGGGACAGTTTCACTTACCCAGATTTTTCACCAAGGGTAGATGTTTGTCAGGTTCTAAAATGAATTGCCCTTTTTGGTGGGCATGCAAACAGCTCATTATGGGTTTAACACATTCCCCCAGTGACTAATGAGGTTGGGAGCGGTTTTGTTTGTTTGTTTGTTTTGTTTTTTGTTTTTTGTTTTTTGTTTTTGTTTTTGATGCACTTATTGATTCTTCAGAATTCAACCACTCATTCCTCAACTTTTAAAAGTCTCTTCCAGTATGCTGGCATTTTCCCCCCGACAAGTATAAATTTCTCTTTGTTTGTGATCTTATAAGAAAAAAAAATATTTATGAGGTAGGGTCTTTCAAAATATTCCAGGCTGACCACAAACTCAAGATCTTCCTGCCTCAGCCTCCTGAGAGATGGGACCACGGACATACGCAATGTGCCTGGTTTGTAGTTGTCCATATACTCCGGATAGGAGACTTCTGTTGACTTTATACGTGGACATATCTTCTTCCATTTTGTCCTCGGTACTCCACGTTCTCAGTGGGGTGTTTTGATGAATAGAATCCCAAGTCTTCGCAAAGCCTAACTCGTCAGCATTTGACTCTGTGTCTACTGCTTTCCGTGGCTTGCATATGAAGTCTGCACTTACTCAAATACATTTCCCTAGGAGTCTTGTCTTTTGAATATAAAATTTATCCAAAACTCACTCTTGTGCAGAATGTCAAATTATAAATGTTTCCCTGTATGATAGGAGATGTCACAAGCCTGTTTCCCCCACTGTCCAGTAGGGAGGGACCAGTGCCCTAGATCTGTTGCTGGGACACCTATACCTTCGGTGCCTAGTGTAGACTTATGCAGCCCCTCACAGGTGCTACACTGCTAAGTGCAGATTCTCACCACATCAAACAACCCCCCCCCCACATCCACTCCTCTTGGCCACTACTCACCCTTTGGCTGTCATATTCGAGTCTATTTCAGTGTCTTCTGAAGTCTTGGTTGGGCTCACAGAACAGCTGTTTTAACAGCTTCATGCCGTGAAGTTTTCAATTCCCCCAACGTAATACATCCAGTAACACGTCCCTTGTAATTCATCCAAATGAGGCTTTTTAGCAACCCCTTGCAGAAGTCATGGAGATCTCTCATTAAGCCCAGTCTTCAGTGTTTGAGTCCTTCGCTGTGTTGTAAGTGACAACGTTGCTTCGTTTAATTTCTAAATGGCTGCTTCTAGGGGGAAAAGATGCAGATGATTTTGTATCCACGTCTCCTCACTGAGCGTATTCATTGAATGAAAAAAAATATCTTTGCTCTTTAATATTTCCCTCATACATCACCATGCCACCTGCAAATAAGGACAAGTTGTTTCTCAATCTTTAAACGCTCTGCTTCTTGTTGTCCTTTTAGTACACTGGCTGGGATGCCAATCAGTGTGCACACTGTGTCTCGTTTCACTCCCCGTCTCACAGCTTGGTGTGGTTTTACTACAGATCATCTCTGTGCTGATTCTATTGTACTATGTTACCCTTCCTTTTGACTCACATCTTAACATTTTATGTTGAAGAATGCTAGGGATTGAACTCGGGGCCTTCTGCATACAAAGCATACATACAATCTACCCACAAGCCATACCATGGCCATGCCTGTCACCTCTTCAAGTAAGACTTATGAAAAACAGGGGCTGGAGAGAGGTGGCTTGTTCATCGAGAGCATTGGCTGCTCTTTCAGAGTGTAGCAGAAAATAAAGGCACGGCGTGGCGGTCAGCCCACCAAGCATACTGTGTTTCTGAATAAGAAGCGTGGCACGCCGTGCTCCTGAGTAGTCACAGAAGTCAGAACACTGAATTCTGAAGTAGCACGAGTCGCTGGTAGCTGGCCTGCTGATGAGTCAGCATTCTCAATGGCTTCTTTTATGTGCTTCTGTGTAGAGGCCCTGGTGGTATGAGCGCTCACTGGCCAATCCAATGGAATGTGCTAACCAAGCGCAATCTGGAGGCCTCCACTATGTAAGTAGTTGTTCACGTACAATAAAGCAGATACCGTTCCCTGAAACTATCTCAAGTGGTTCATTTCCACACCCCTTGCCATCCCACGGGAACTCCAGCCTTGTCAGGGGACACCCTGGTAACCGTGGTGGCAGAGGACCCAAGTTCACTTCCTAGCACCACATGGGAAGTGACTATCTGTAGCCCCAGTTCCAGGGGATCCAGTGCCCCTCAGGCTCTAGGCATACACTGAACAGACATCCATGGAGAAAAATAAAACACGTACAACACAATTAAAAAAAAAAAAAATGATTGATCACTTCAAAGATGCATGGCAACAGAAGGCGTTGTTCAGAGGTAGAGTATCAAGGTTTAAGGTCCTAGGAAGTTAGAGGAACAGACTTAGAACTGGTGTACTCTAGAGACAAGGTGGACAGGGATCAAGAAGGAGCCTATTGCTCTACTGCTGTGGAAAGAACTGTCCCGCTGATCCTACCCCTTCAGGATGGACTGTGACTCCCAGAAGCAGGGAGACCAAAGAAATCTTCATGCTACACCAGATGTTTTGCTATAGCAACAGAAAGGTAACGGATACACTGCACCTGAGAAAGCACCTTCCAGGCATGGCATGGAGGTCCAGTGGATGTGGACCTACTGTGAGGCTGCTGGAATACACCAGGAGCTATATATGGGGTGACTCTGAATTAGGACTTCTGGCAGAGTTAAGAAATGAAGATATTTCCCATGTAGATCGCTGCGACAGATTCGTGAGAGAAGCACGTTAATTCAGGAAAGATTTGGGTCTATGTTTTGTCGCGTCCAGCATGGTTGGGACTTAACCTGCCTGGTCAGCAAGGAAGTGAAGAAAAGACAGACACATGTACAGAAAGGATAGGATCAGATGGGCTATGTATACTCACTCTGATGGAGTGGTACCAATTCCCAAAGAAACCTGAAATCCCATCATCTATTTATTATGTATACAACAGGGGGAGGAGTTATCTAGCTTGGATAGGAAGTGTGTCTGGCTGCAAATATCCAGAAAGAGGAAGCTGTGGTTGCTAGTTTTTGGACACACTGGTCAACTACTAGATGTTAGTACTTAGAACAGAGGAAGGCTTTGGCTTTCTGAGCCTGACCTTGAGGAAAGGTTTGGCCAACTCCCCATGGGTTCAATGCCTTGGTCCTTACTATAGCTGTACCCATGGCAACAACACACTCGGAGCTTTGCCCATGCTTTCCACATCCCCTCAAGGCTTCTTCAGCTCCACATAATGGTGTCATATCTTCTATCCCATGTCTGACTGGCTCCATTGTTTCTAGATATTGCTGAGGCAGAACACCACTGTTGAGGAACACAGTGGAAGCGATCTGCCCACCCCACGGTGGCCAAGAAACAAGGAGGGAGATCCTGAGATGGAGACTAGACCGGTAGGGTCTAGTGTAGACCACTCCCCCCCACAGACTCATTCCTCCAAGCAAGCCCCACCTCCTCATATTTCCATCATCTCCCCAAATAGCATCACCATCAGGAAACAAATCATCGGCCTCAGTGGTCAGACACAGAGGGTGAGAAAGAAGAAGAAACCAAAGACCCAAATCTATATCACCTTTCCAAGAAACCATGTGTGAAGGACCCAAGGCTGGGAGAGAAAACCTGAGTTGAACTGACCCTCTAACCCTGGGGCAAGGCCAGTGAGCTGAGTAGTGTTTATGGAAGCTCAGTCTGCCTCGCTCATCACAACCCTGTTCCTCTGTTACAAAGCACTATCCTTTGAGGCAAGTTATTGCTGACTTAATGAATGTGGTTGCTTGCAACCATTAATAGTCCCTCAATAGAGGTGTCATGGGGTGGCGGTGGGGTGAGCATTGCAAGCTCCAGGGGCAGGGCAGTTAAGACTCAAGGAAGGGGCCAGGCACAGACAAGGCACACAAGCTGGGCATCAGGGTGCAAGAGGTACGAAGGCACTGGTCTTCACACAGACGCCAGTGTATGAATGGTGGGAGGGTGATGGGACTACACCTGCATAGCTAGCCTCTCCTCATAGCCAGCTGTGTGAAGTTCTATCCTAATTGCATATTGCCTCAGGGGCTCATAACGAAGCTAGGGTACAGAGGCTGGGGATGACCAGGGGCAGGGGTATCATCTGTGCAGCCATAGGGAGACCCCTCAGCCCTGCTGGGCACAGATTTGCCAGGGAGGTTGCTTTGGGCCTCCTACCTGTAACTCCTCACCCACTGCTCTGTAAGTCAGCCTAATGGGCTTACTGGATCCTGGGTTGGACTTCAAAGGAATCAAACTTTGCTTTGTCACTATTTTTGACCTTAGAGGGATGGGGATAGATAGATATTTGCTTAGTGTACACACACACACACACACACACACACACACACACACACACACACACCAGGGAAAAAAATTCTCATTACACCGTTGACCCAACTAGTACTCATAAAACATGGATTCTGTATTGGCATTCCACTGAAGGGGAGGAGGAGAAGGAGGAGGAGGAGGAGGAGGAGGAGGA
>NC_034612.1:16037014-16115337 GCF_900095145.1 Mus pahari | reverse complement strand
TTCTTCTTCTTCTTCTTCTTCTTCTTCTTCTTCTTCTTCTTCTTCTTCTTCCTCTTCCTCTTCCTCCTCCTTCTCCTCCTCCCCTTCCCTCCTCTTCCCTTCTCCCTCCTTTCCATTCTTCCTTCTCTCACTCTTCTTCTCTTCATCCCCCTTCCACCCTCCTCCCTTTTCCTTCTCCTCCTCCATTTTCCCTCCTAATTCTCCTCCTCTTCCTTCATCTTCCTTCTCTTCCCCTTCTTTCTCTTCCTCCCCCTCCTCCTCCCTCTCCTCCTTCCTTCTCCCTCCACCCTTCCTCCTCCTCCCCCTCTTCTTTCCTTCTCCCTCCTCCCCCCTCTTCCTTCTCCTCATCATCCTTCTTCCTCCTTCCACCCTCCCCTTCTTCCTCCTAATTCTCCTCCTCTTCCCTCTTCTTCCTTTGTTCTCCTTCTCTTCCTCTTCTCCCCACTCCTCTTCCTCCTTCTCCCAGGCTGCTGTCATTCCTATCTCACAGAGGGAACCTGTTCTAGTTTCCTGTCTATTGCTGTGACAAAACATTCCAACTAAAAGCAACCTAAGGAGAAAAAGGTTTATTTGGTTTGCACTTCCAGGTCACAGTCCATCATTGAGGGAAAACAGGGCAGGAACTTTTGCAGGAGTTCGGAACAGAAGCCATGGAGGAACACTGCTTGCTGGGTTACTCTCAGGTCCATGTTATCTACCTTCCTTATACAGCCCAGGACCACCTGCTTAGGGAATGATGCTGCCTACAGTGGACTAGTCTCTCCTACATTAATAACAATAAAAGCAATCCCCCCATAGACATGCCCACAGGTCAATCTGATCTGGGAATCCCTCACTTGAGACTCCCCTCTGTGGTGACTCTATGCTAACAGTGAAAGGTGGTGAGGACAGAGCCTAACATAGTCTATACTGTTCCACTGTCAAAAGAGAAGCTATGGATAAGCCAGCCCTCGCCTTTAAACACCCGTGTTTTATCCATGTAGCTTTGTGTACTATGATATGTTCTCTGATACCCTTTAAGTTACTCTGAAATCATGTTTCTGAGTCAACACAATGCTTCCCCATTTTGAGTAACACCAGCCCACTCCTTTCGAGGGAATATGATGGACAGAGATAGCTCGTCTTGCAAAGGGCCTGCACGCACACCTCAAGACTTGAGTTGCAACCCACAAACCCATGTGAAAATGCTAAGTGTGGTGCTGTCACCCCAGCACTGGGGAAATGGAAGCCAGACCAGTCAACCAAGCCTACTTGCTCTATAGCCAGTGAGAGATCCTGTCTCAAAAAAACAAAGGAGACCATTTCTGAGGAGCCACAGAGGTTGTCATGCTCACCTGAACAGAAACACACACCACCTCACATGTGAAGGTGCACACACATCCACATGTACAAAAATCAAAAGTGAAGAATTATTAAAAGCCATACTACTTAATGTGCCCTTCCACCTAGCCTTAAGCAGGCTAAATAGACCTTAAGTATTTGCCACAGTAGGACCTTAAAGACCTAGGTAGAGTCTTCAGCTGACATAGGTGGAGTCTTCCACCTTGCCGCGCCTGCAACCTCCTATAGGAGTAGCCGGTCTGCTGAGCTCGCTTGGCAACATGATCCAGCTGAAGCAAAGGATGGGGTCTGTGGGCTCTCCCTATATAAATACAGTGCTGACTATTAAACTTTGAGCCTTGATCAGAAACTTTTGTCTTGGCCTCATCCTTCTCTCCCACCCCACCCCACCCCCACCTCCCGCCGTCCTTTTTCATTTCCAGCCCCACCCACCCCTTTCAGGTAACCCAGTTCACACAAAGCTGCTGGACAGCTACAATGTAACATTTTGAATATTTTATTCTATGTCTGTTTGTCTGACCATCAGTTTGTCTGTCCGTAACAGCAATGCCAGTAGAGGCCAGTAGAGGGCATTAGATCCCCTGAAGCCAGCTGACGTGAAAGGAAGTTGTAAGCCACTCATTCTAGCTCAGGTCCTCTGCAAGGGCCTCAAACGCTCTTAACCACTGAGCCTTCTCTGCAGCCTCTTGGAAGTTTTAACATTCACAGTTATTGATTCATAAACTGATTTTTAGAGTAAATTTGTAGGGTGTCATAGCATATATCCTCCATGGTTTCTGCTTGAGTTCCTGCACAACTTCCCTCCATGATAAACTATGCACCGGAAGTAGACGCCAAATAATTCCTCCCCTCGCCGAAGTTGTTTTTAGTCAGATCGATAGGAGTAAAAATACAGAACCAAGCAGAAAGGGAATGCTGAAAAGAATATATAGTTGAGAGAAAGATAAGCCAGCTCCCACACATGGGAGCAGAGGTCTCTTAGCTCTATTTCCCACAGCTAGAGTCACGCCCCGCTTCCTGTTAAGCCTCTGTGTTAACATGGGAAAGATGTAAGCTCTGAGAAACAGGGAAAAAATGATTCGAGATTTGTTTCAATATATTATTCATAAGTTGAGCTTAAGCAACCGACACAGAGATTGTACTCCCGCCTACAGACAAGCTCAAGGGCAGAAGAGCATTTAGCGGAAGTCCTGAGAAGGTACTCACTCCCACCCGGCAGAATCCTTGAGGCATCTTTGTGAAATATTCATGGCAAATAACATGAAATTTCCATGACACATTCTTTTCTTCCTTTCTGTGGTGTGGGGAGCAGAGGACTGCCCTGAGTTAAAGTGTATTGTTGATGAGCGCAGCAAGTCAAGGAGCCCAAAGAATCAGACCCATGGGAGTGGCATCCTTCTCCAATGAGGCTCAGAGGGACTGCGGAGCCTTCCTTTGATCTGAGTGGGGACGCTGACAGTGTTTGTAGAAACTTTCAAGCACAGCTTCCTCTTCCAGACTCTTCCTCTTGCCTGACTGCTTCAACACAGAAACCTCCCGCTGGGTCCAGCTAAGCCTGCATCCTCCTCGTTCAGCTGGATCTTATAAACCCACCTCCTCCTTGGTTCTCCTGCACAAAATCAACGTGCTGAGGTTCCAGTCTGTAGCTGATGACTTCCAGCAGAGTGGGCATGTACCCTGGCTTTTCTGTCCATGTGTCTGGCTTTCTTCTGTGTCTGATCTTTCTTCACTGTGCCCTTGTCATCCCGGGAAGATCAGTCCTTGAAGTCAAGCAGAGCATGGTACCGTGGTAGCAGGTGTTTTGTCCTAAGCCATTCTGAAAGACATATGTGTGGATCCCATTCCTAATTAGAGGTGGGGCGTTGGACACACTACGTAACCTGCTGTCCTTCTGCATAAGCAGAAGGCACGACGCATGCTCCAAGCAGTTACATTCCTGATCTCTTCAGCAATAAGAAGTTAACGAGAGTATCTCATCCATCACTCACGGCCCTCCAAGACATAATGTCATAAACTTGACAGTTAACCCTTGCCTTTATGAGACACCAGTACCCGGCAAAGGTACCTCAGCTCTGATCTGGATAAATCCATAGGAAAATCCATGCAAGGTTATTCTAAGTTCATAATGAAGTACTCGCGTGTGACATTCATTTGCATTTGTCTATTACTTTACAAACACAGCTTCAGGGGCAGAGAGATGGCACCATGGTTAAGGATGCACACATTGACCTTGCAGAGAACCTGAGTTCTACTCCCAGCATCTGTGTCTAGTGGTTCACGGTTGTCTGTCACTATGGCTCCAGCAGTTCCAACACAATTTTCTGGCCTCTGAGGGCCCTGCACGCATGTTCATTATACCCATACACAGAAATACACATAATTAAAAATAAAGATGATCTAAAAATGTGCTCCTATGGATATTACACATGCGCATTCCATATTAATACCCATCTTACAGATGACAAGGTTGAAGCAATGATAAAAAGGGGAGTGGGCTCCCATGCTTGGGTCGAAATGCAAAGAAAATTTGTACTGCCTTCTGAATCCTTCCATAAATCCAAGACAGGCTATTTTGAAATCTTTGTTTTAAAAAATGAATTTAATTTCAATTAATTCAACATTTATTAAATGCATTTGAACATGGGCTCCTTATAGAATATCTACAAATAGCTCATAAAAATAATTTTGGAACATTATTAGCTGGCTGAAATAATGTTCTAAGGTGAATGCTTAAGAGCATGAAGTTTGTAAATGAAGTGTCCAAACTTTTACCGTTGCCCCTTAACGTACTTAATTGCATATGTGTGTAAAAAGCAAATGATTACAGCTATAACAATACCAAAATGTCACCTTTCTCTTTGCAGTTCTAGTAGGAGACTGTAGTCAAGCCACGTCCGTCCAAACTCCAGGGCTACTGTTCAGCCTCTAGTGTCCCATGCCAGGACTGTTTTCAGTGATGCTGTTCATCGTTGGAAGCCTGCTCCTTCGCAAGGCAGCATCCCCACAGAGTCTGACAAAGTAGTCATTACTTGGGACCAAAGAACACTTAGGAGCTGCGAGTGAAATGCCAGCCTGGGTCCAGGGGCCTCCGAAGTGATTTGCAGTTACAGAAAACGCATGGATAAGAATGCCTGTATGAACAGCTTGCAGAATGAGGGTTTTGCAAAATACCATTAA
The DNA here is from genome assembly GCF_900095145.1 of Mus pahari. Classification (NCBI taxonomy): domain Eukaryota; kingdom Metazoa; phylum Chordata; class Mammalia; order Rodentia; family Muridae; genus Mus; species Mus pahari. The sequence continues at coordinate 16,110,819 of NC_034612.1, read as the reverse complement.
ATTGCCACAGGCCAACTGTTCTCAAAATTACGTTCAATAATTTCACAACGCCCGCCCAAGCCAGGAAAAATGATCTTCTTATACAAAATGCATGCAATTAATAAAAGATGAACATTTTATATCCCTGCCCTTCCAACACTTATTATATTTACCTGCTTTGAGTCACACAGTTTCTTTAACACAAATGTCAACACGGTTTGGTCCACCCTGAACCGGCCCTTGAGGAGCACTGCTGATCACAGTTCTTCAAGTCTCGACTCACCGTTCATTTCATTAAAGTGGGTTCTGCCCCGAGATTTGCCCACCGAATTGCATCTGTGACAGCAGAATAAGACTGTGTGTACACTGGGTACTTAAAAAATTCGCAGGTATTACTGCGAGGGGGAAAAAACAAATCCCATTTCCTACAGTGATGGGCAAGCACCTCCAGGAGGAGTGCTCAGAGGTCATTGTGCTGTTTCCCCTTTGCTGAACAAAAAGAATCAGGGACTGCAAACCATCCAGGCCTTGCAGAAACAGCTCCTGTGGGTGGAAGACTAAAGTGCACCTGAAGGGCCATTGTGAGAGCCTTGTTTTCAGCACAGTCATTTGGCCCCATGCTGTGCTCTGCAGAGCCCACCTGTACTATCTCACTCAGGCGGTGAAGAAATGGCTCATGATGGTGGAAATGCCCTTGCGAAGGTAAATGGCTTACTGTGGCAACCCACAAGGTGCCAGGCTAAAAGACAGCGCAGGGAAAATCAAGGGTGTTATTTAGCTTCCTGCTGATTGAGAACAGCCACTTACAGTCAGTCCCACCTCTCTGTCTGTAGTCTTTCTAATGACCAATTGTACAGGAGGCTCTATGGAGAGGGTCTCAATTGATCATATTTCCTAGGGGGCTCAGAGGAAAGTTTCTCCTTGGCCTGGTACATTTTTTTTTTTTTTTTTTCCGAGACAGGGTTTCTCTGGCTGTCAGCTCTGGTTGTCCTGGAACTCACTCTGTAGACCAGGCTGGCCTCGAACTCAGAAATCTGCCTGCCTCTGCCTCCCAAGTTCTGGGATTAAAGGTGAGTGCCACCACTGCCTGGCTGGCCTGGTACCATGGAACATGTGGCAGTCCAGTCGGAAAACAACTTGCAGGAGATAATTCTCTCCTTCTAACATGTGAGTCCCAGGGATCGAACTCAGATCCTCAGGCTTGGCAGCAAGCACCTTTCACTAGTCCGGGGACAATTTTTTTTTTTTTTTAACCTGAAGCATGGTGGCAGGAACTGATTTTCACCTGCTTTTGAGACATGAATTTGTCCCAGACTTAGGACATTTAAATGCAGACTTATAAACAGGAAGCAACCCAGGACAACAATGAGTGAAATCATATCATGCATATTGTGAGTGAAGTTTCAGGATCCTGTCAGCCAGGAACACACTTTTCTGCCCACAGTTGTCTCCTCTCTGACACATGTACAGTCACATCATTGGTTATCAGCATGGTAGGCAGTCTTCCTGCACTAGATTTTAAGAATCAAGAGAGCAAATATTTTTATTTGACAAAAGAAGTATATTGAAGTGTTAAATATTGGGGAGTTAAATGCTTGCTATGCAAGCATGAGAACCTGAGTTCAAATTTCCATGACTAAAATAAAAAAAAAAAATTGTGCATGGCTGTGCCAACCTGCAATCTCAGGGCTGAAGGGCAGAAACAGGGGGATCACTGGCGCTTGGTGGCCACCAACCTAGTTTCAAGTTCAAGGAGAGACCCTGCCTCAAGGGAATAAGATGGTGGGTAATAGAACAGAACAGGAGATTCCCTCCTTTGTATTCACACACACACACACACACACACACACACACACACACACTCATAAACACATATATCATACACATATACAAACACTACACACACAGAGAGACACCATACATACATTCTCACACACATATATACAAACATATCCTTATATAAATACACCACACACACACACATATAACATACAAATATTCATAAACACAAGATACTGCACACACACACAACATATCACAAACTCATTCACACACATATACGCATACTCATATATGCATATACTATACACATACATACATATAGTACACAGACATATATCATCATATACACCTATATAACACATGTAAACACATACACACATATACACAATACACCCACATTTACCACACACACACATATGCCACACATGCAAACACATACACTCACACATAACACACATTTACCACATGCACATCGTGTACTCACACACAAAGACTCATAAAAATAAATAAATATTAAAAGTAAATATAAAGTAAAAGTAAAATAAATATTAAAAGTAAATAGAATTTCAAAAAGAATGAACTCTTAATGGCATTCTCTGAGATTCCATTCAGCAAGTGCCTGGTATAACTTCTTGACTTGATAGAGAAAAAGGAAACAAAGAATACTTAAGTATCTCATTCATCTTGATAATAGTAACAAATTTAATTTAACTTAGTTTGAGTTTGGAGGGGAACAGCAGTCTCACCTTATGGAAGTTGGATAGTCTGTCTGGTCCAGAAGATAATCAAAGGACAACCATCCTGGTGGTGCACGCCTTTAATCCCAGCACTTGGGAGGCAGAGGCAGGCAGATTTCTGAGTTCGAGGCCAGCCTGGTCTACAGAGTGAGTTCCAGGACAGCCAGGGCTACACAGAGAAACCCTGTCTTGAAAAAAACAATAAATAAATAAATAAACAAATAAACAAACAAACAAATAAAATAAAAAAGGACAACCATCCTCAGGGAGGAAGCAAAGGTCCTGGAAAGACAAGTGTCCCTCATTCAAACAGACGGAGAGGTGACTTGCATGCCACTTCTACCCAGAGGAGTCTCAGACCCCAGCAACACCCTCCACCCAATGCAGCAGAGACAAGAGACCGTCTGCTCTTCCATCAAACAAAGTTTTGTTCACATTCTGGCTCCACAACTAACTTTAGCACACGAGTGACTTTGCCAAATTGTTTCTCTTAGCCTGAGCTCCCATAAGAGGTTGAGGAGTGTGATAATTAGCCACCTATTCGTGACCTTGCTGATTTGATTTTGAGACATCATTCCCGGCTGTGTGAATGACCCTGCTTCCTGGTTAGTACTTATGTGTTCTTTGGGCTCAGCTCCTGTCATTTGTATTCAAACGTGTTTTATGTGATTGCCGTCTGAGCTGTTATGGGTTGTTTTTTTTTTTTTTCTTTTCCTTTTTTTTTTCCCCCTTTCCTCTCTTAAATTGACTCAAATGGTAGGAAAGCTCTCAGCAGCAATTAACGAATGTCACTAGAAGTAATAATGCCAAAGGTTAAGTAGTTACTTTGCAAACATCATAAACTGACCCTTCTAGATGACTCCTGCTGCATCCCCAAGTTCAGCCATCAGACCTTGACTGAGTTCTGCTCCATCTCAGGCTGGAATAGAGGATAGAGAGGAGCAAACATCACTCCAGTACTCATGGTGCTCGAAGACAAGCTCCATGTGCAGTAGCTCAGCTTGTTAGGGACAAGGTACCACCGCATGGTGCTCCTGGAACCACATCTCTAGGAAGAAAACATTGTTCATTCGTTTTCACCAAAAGAAAACTTGAAAGGGACTGGAGAGATGGCTCAGCAGGTAAGAGTGCTTGCTGCTCTTGCAGCAGACCTGGGCTTGGTTCCCAGCACTCACATCAGGAGCTCACAACCTGTAACTCCAATTCCAGAGTCTCCAGCGCCCTCTCCAGGCCTCCATGGGTACTACACTCACATGCACAGACCCGCCACACACACACACCTGCACACACAGTTGAAAAGAAAAAAAAAATTTAGATTCACACATTGCACTTCCTCACTAGAGAAGGAAACCACTTAAATACTGTCAGTATTTATGATAGCATAGGAGAGATATACCTATTCCCCCCCCTTCCACACTTAAAATTCATCTTGTGAGAATTTTGGAAAATCGATATAAGAGCCTAAGAGCCTTTAAGAAAGACTGGTATGTAGACATGGGATTGATTTGTGTGCTACATCTAGTATTCTCATTCCGTTTATCAAATACTAGTTTATTATTATTATTATTCACATTATTTTATATCTAGCCAATCATAGCAAAACACAAAACGTAATTTCCAGTTTGGATCTCTATTATTTTCTTTCTTTATAATTGTGAATGAAAACGCCAGAAGAGTAGTAAAATTTAGACCCTTGTCTTGTTCCTGGTCCATGGGTAGCCTCTCATCATTTATTATATAATATAATATATATGTATACTATATATATTATATTCTGTATATTATACTATATATATTATATTCTGTATATATGTATACTATATATATAATATTCTGATAAATATATTATATATTATAATATATATTATGTATTATATATTATATATATTACTATATATTGGCATAAATATCATTTATCAAGCTGAATTCCTAGTTTCCTGAGATTTAAGATGAAGAATGGATGTTAGGTCCCGCCGAGTGCCTTTGCTACATACTGAGGTGACTCTGAGTTGCTTTCCTCTTAGTTTCCTAACTTGTTCAATCATGAAACGGTTTGCAGGGGTTAATCCAACCTTGCATTCCTGAGACAAATGCTGCTTCACCGAGGTATGTTCTTCCCTGTGCTATGTAAATATGTTACTGAATTCTTTGGGGGTACATCCTTACGTAAGTCTCTGTATCTAGGAGGGATATTTGATCTCTAGTCTTCTTGTCTTTCGTTAGATATTGTGGTATCTGGCTGAAGAGCAGCCTCAGAAGATGAATGGCTAAGAGGCCTCCTCACACGGTGCTCAGCAATGCACTCTAAGAGTGCCCCCTGCAAATCCCTCGCACCCCTTCCTCTCTCTATCTGTCCTTTGGCCCTTTGGCCCCTTTGTAAAGCAGACCACAAAGAAAATAATTTTTTTATTGTTTTTTCTAATACTATAGGGTCCTATACTAAAGCTCTAATTAATATTGCTTAATTACAACTGGTTTAATAAAGCCAAATGTAGGAGTCTAGAGAGAAGGTTTGGCTATCAAAGTGCTTGTTGCTCTTGCAGATTAGAGTTCTGTCCCAAGCACATACCACACTGTAACTCCAGCTCCATGGGATGCCCTCTACTGGCCTCTCAGAACACTGCACTCACATCCAAGTATGTACACACACACACACACACACACACACACACACACACACACACACACAATGAATGAATGAATGAATGAATGCTTAAAATAAAAAACCTAAGGATTGAATTGATCCAGTGGACTGTTTGGCCCCACAAGATCATTTGTATGTGTCCTGTGGAAAGTTCAACTCTGTGACAATAATCCTCCCACACATGCATAGACTACATCATAGAGATTACAGTGAATACAATAAACCAAGCCTGTGGTAGTTTTTGTCAGTCTGCCCAATGAGCTACCCCACTACCACCCTGGTCACTCATTAGAATTCAAATCCCACTGTGGCATCTCCCTTGCCTGGAACCATGAGATGTGGGTGTATTAGTCTGCCATCTTTTGCCAAGATAAACATCATGACCAAAAGCAGTTTGAGGAGGAATGTGTAAGAGGTGGGATCTCAGGGCTGCAACTGAATCGGAGACCACGGAAGAGCACTCTTTATTGGTTTGTTCCTCATAGACTACTTAGCCTACTTTCTGGTACCACCCAGGACCACATGACTAGAGGTAGAACTACCAAAGTGGGCTGAGCCCTCTCACATCAATCACCAATTAAAAAAAAGAAAATGTGCCCTAAAGACTTTCCTCAGACCAATCTGATGAAGGCAACTCAACTGAGGTTCCCTCTTCCATTTGACTACAGTTTCCATCAGGCTGATGAAGAGAACACTAGCCATCATATGTGGTCCCCTCAGACATTCTTTTGTTCTACACCTAGATAGAGGTCTTGGAACTTATTAAGGAGAAGAATATCTTGCTGTAAGTTCCCACTGATATCTAGATACCCTCGGAAACTGATGACTTGTCCCCGTGGATTCAGGTACAACACCCTACACAGCTGCAGCATCTCCTACCCACCTAAGGATACAGGAAATGCCCAGGAGGGTGGGCCAGAGAAACAGAGAGAACCTGACCTGGAGAATTCCGAGTTTTCAAGTCCACCGACTCTGATGTTCCTTGCAGGTGCCATCTCTTGTCACCCAGGAAGAGGAGATTCCTCATGGCTCAATATTTGCATGGTGATCGTATAACTTCAGTTGAAATGACTCAGACACATAAAGATTGCCTGTGTGTGCAAGCACGAAAAAGAATCTCAGATCCCAACCTGATCAGCTATAGCTCATTAGGGGGCAGATGTAGGCATCCTCGGATTTGGTTTTTCTATCTTCAATCTGCTGAGAGACCAAAAGGAGTGAGGACCAGGAGTGAAATCTTTAAATAAGATGGTGGTGAGTGATGGAAAGGAGATTGCATTATCCGATGGTAGGATTTTTTTTTTAAGCAGGAAGGATCTTATCTAATCCTTTATCTTATCTTTTTCCTGGGTTTCAATCTGGCCCTCATTCCAGTTGTTAGATTGAATTCTCAGAGAAGAGATAAATTGAAAAATGGGAGTCTAAGACGTTTTTATTTCTTTTTTTTAAAAAACTCCATCTCACACCCTGTTCTTCTTTCCCTTAATATCTCCAATTATCCTCTAGGTCTTAGGTAGTGAGTTGAAAAAATCTTTTGACCCACTGGGAACTTCAGTCCGCAGGTAGGCCTTGTACAATCCACAATATTCTGTTATTTCTACATGAAAGTAATTATCCAAGGTTCAGGCCTGCTGTTGTTGCTCTGTAGACAGAATGTAAGTTTCCCAGTTCACCCCATTATCTTCTGCAGGGGTGCCCAACCCTTCTGCCATTGCCACAGGACACATAGGATGCCATCTAAAGTTGACATTCAGTCAGTAAAAAAATTGGGAAAAAAAAATCCAACAAAAATAAAACAAAAACAAAACAAAATAAATTAAAAAAAAAAAACCCACCCAACTCCTGGGAATGTTTTTAGTTGTCTGGCTAAATTCATGGTTACCCTTAGCAACATACATCCTATGGGCCATAAGTTGCACATTCTAGCAAACTCATCATCTTTACTTGGACCCTTCTTCTGCATGGGTTCAAGACTAGGCCACAGCAGACCAAATATCTATTCATCCCTCTCCACCTTTGCAAGGGTCCAGTCAGCAGTCTCTTGGGGGCCCTCATCCGATGAATGCCCTCTTTGGTTTTTAAAAATGTGTTTTCGTGAATCTATCTCCCATGTGTGCAGTGCCAATGGAGGCCTGAAGAGGGCGTCGCATCCTCTAAAGCTGAAGTTACTGACGATTGGGAGCTTCCAGGTGGGTGCTAGGATCAGAAGCCAGGTCCTCTACAAGAGTAGCCGGTGCTCTTCACAGTTGCACTGTCTCTCCAGCTCCACAAGACTCTTTGTGAGGAGCTATGGGCAAGTCATAATTCTGGGGGAGGGAGAGTCGGTTTTCTTTAAGGATGTGACCGTGGTAGGCTGACCTCACGACTGTGGAAGGTCACATAGTCACATAAAGTATTTGGGCAGCACAAATTGGACTTGATTTTTTTTTTTTAGGTGAACTATTTGCCCTAGAGTAGCTCTTCCCCTCTTCCCCTTCGTGGTAAAAAAAAGTAGACCCCTTCCTTTCTCTGAGCATGTTACCATCTGAAACTGATAGATCCTGGCAGAATCTGGAGCTGAAAAAAAAAAAATCCACAGTTTCTGTCTGTTTATGTATCTCTAAGTATCTTCAAATAGAAGTTGGCCTGTTTTTTTTGTTGTTGTTTTTTTTTTTCCTTCATTTTCTTTTCATTATATTGTCAATTGAATGGATGGACGTCGTGACTCTCTTTAAAATCACAAGTCCCCACAGGAAACATCACAGTCAGCTGACACCCAGGGCGTTGCCTATTAAGAAGCTCAGTTTGAATCTTTAACTCTGAGCATCTCATTAGCTTAATGGAGGCCTGTCCGGCTGTCATTACCAGATCACGCTTCCAGCTTCCTAAGGAGCTGGGCTTCCACTCACTTCCGCCCACCAGTGGTTTCCTCTCTTAATTTGTAATTCAAAGTTGAGGTTTAAATTTCAGAGTTGAGCCATCAGCAGAAGGGGTAAAGGCAGCCGTCTGTATTAGGCTGATAATGTCCCTCACACTCTAGGAGGCTGTGTGGGCAGTACAATAGGATCAATTAAGCAGGTCCATTCTTCCATGCCTCCCGGCTCAGACATGAGGTCTACGTGCTAAGAAGTGAGAGTCCATCCCTGTGGCGTGGAGTAGGGGAGAATCATTTAAAGACACTAGGCATCCACAACAGACACTGGGTCACCAGCCCCTGGGCACAGGACACAGACTCCAAAACTATTCTATGCAGTTCTGACTCCGAACAAAGTCCAAAGTCTTTAACAGAATGTCTATGAAGTTAAATCAATTCCCACAGGTTTGTGTTTCTGGATCTCATTGCTCCCTTCAGCGTTGCTCTGCAAAATGTTAAAAAAAAAAAAAAAATGAAATTGAAATCATTGCCAGTCAAATTCTAGATTCTTGGCATCTCCTTAAAAACTCAGAGAATATCTAACCAAGGCTGAGAGCAGCAGTAATCTGTGGGTATAAATGTAAATAGTTGGAAGGCATTTAGCGTTTAGTGAACACCACCTTGCAAAACAGTGGTAGGTTCCTCTCCTCCAGAGCCTGTGACATCTCAAGCTATGGGATTTTAATCAGGTTTGCAGTACCAGGCAGGAATTCTCTCCTGTTAACCAGATCCAATCAGACAGGGAATGGTTACCACTATAACTTCAGTGCCACTGTTACACCAATGGTGGCATCTTGTCGGTCAGCTAGGCACTGTATCATTACAGTCCAATACCGATTAGCACCTCTTTTTGCAGTGGCCGTGCAGAGACTTGGAAGTAGCCAAAGTACTGAGAATAATCGACTGCTGAGTGTTCAGCCATAAATGAGATAAATGAGATCAACCAGATACCCGCACACCTGAGGCTCACTGAGAATCAAGTAAGATGGAACAGAAAGGATGTCAGAGCCAGAGGATGGGGAGGAGCACTATGAAGTGTGGTCTTCTCGATAGGGCATGGCTGTGACACTCATAAACTCACTGCAGCTACGGTTTTCTGCTCAAGATCAAGTCTACGAATCAGTCAACTTCCCAGCCATCATTTGGACTCAGTAGGAAGAAAGAAATAAAGGAAGGAAAAAAAGAGAAAGACTGAAAGAAGGAAGGAATAGAAAGGAAGATGATAGAGTTATGTGTTGAAAGCCTTCTAGGAGGAGTAGAAGGGGGCCTTTGGGTGGGTATGATCATATACACATAGATATATACATATGTGTATATACATTTACATATATATGTATGCATATGTGTAATTATATATACATGTATATATGTATGTGCATATGTTTATATACATGTGTATATATGTATGTATATGTGTATGTGTATATATACATGTATATATGTATATGCATATATGTGTATACATAGATACATGTGTGTATGTATATATATGTATATTATACATGTATATATGAAATTGTCAAAGAATAAGTAAAAGATAAAAATACCTCAGAGTATCTGACTCTAGAAACACACAACTCAGCTGTCACAAGCAAGCAGTCCTCTCCCTTGTATGTGTTAACAGCTATGCCCTCTCCCCAACTACCTGTACTAGGCAGGCACTGCAGTTGCCCACCCTGATTCTAAGGTTTGACCTGGCAACGGTTTTAGTATTTGAAAGACTAATTGGAACCTGTTGACTTTGCACTGGCATCATTTTAAGTGCCTTCTTTTCAACAAACAAACATGGGAGGATGCTCACAGCACAGCCCCCTGCAGCCAATTTCTGCTCCCAACTCTGCAGAGCCATGAGTGATCTGAGTCTGCACCCTGCAGGCACGGGACCCCACTCTCATCTGCTTTCCATAGCTAATGAAAGCCATTTCTAGCTACAGTTGGGATACCATCGTCTACACATCTCAGTGGTTTCAGAGGCTCACTCTGAATCTTTTGATAATGGCAATGTCCCCTAGTCCAAGCCAATGATGCCTGGCAGAGTCTAGGACCTTGGTGAACCTTGTCCCCACCTCCTTTTGTGGCTTCAAGCACACAGAGCTTCATACATAAATACTTTGATGGTTGTCTTAGTCAGGGTTTCTATTCCTGCACAACCATCATGACCAAGAAGCAAGTTGGAGAGGAAAGGGTTTATTCCGCTTACACACTCACATTGTTGTTCATCACCAAAGGAAGTCAGGACTGGAACTCATGCAGGTCAGGAAGCAGGAACAGCCATGGAGGGATGTTCCTTACTGGCTTGCTTCCCCTGGCTTGCTCAGCTTGCTTTCTTATAGAATCCAAGACTACCAGCCAAGGGATGGCACCACCCACAATGGGCTGAGTCCTCCCTGATTGATCACTAATTGAGAAAACGCCTTATAGCTGTATCTCATGTTCCTCAACTGAGGCTCCTTCCTCTGTGATAACTCCAGCTTGTGTGAAGTTGTCACACAAAACCAGCCAGTACAATGGTATACACCGTGTGCTCTCTCTGACATAGGGTCTTGCACATGCTAGTCTGTGACTAGATGCTCTTCCCTCTTCAAATCATTTGTCCCTTGACATCTCAGCAGAAGACTGGAGACAGCTCAGTCAGTAGTATCTGCTGAGCAAGCAGGAGAATCTGCTTGATCTCCAGAACCTGCATAAAAATGCTGGTGTGAAATACCATGCTCATTATCCTAGAACTCAGGAGATGGAGACAGGAGGTCACTGACCAGCCAGTGCAGCATAACTGGTAAGCTCCAAGCCAATGAGAGACACTGTCTTGGAGCTCAAAGAATATGGGTGATATTCCTAAAGATGATACTTAAGGTTGTCCTCTGGCCTCCGTTTGTCTTCATAAAGCTGGGCACATCATCCCAGAAGCCTCTCTGGCTTTCTGACAGGAACATATCTCTCCATTGTGTCATGTCAGGGAACCCTATGCCTCTCCTCAGAATCATTTCCCATGAGAGGAAACTGCCTAGTCTCTCCATTTACTCAAAGCAGAAGCCAAGTGTGGTCTCAGTGTCCCCGTGCCCCTAATACCCAGCAAGGGGCTAGGAACCAGAAACTTTGGAAACAGAGGAACAGTTGGCATGGGATTGATTCATATTCAATTAAATCAGTTAGATTCACTGAAGTCCCAAGGTGACACTCTTTGTTATGTAAATCACCCCTGATTTATTTGTAATGTTAATTTCATTTTCAGTTTTTTTTTTTTTGCAACACGTGTTGTTACCAGCAGTGAATTAAGTTGCCAGTGCTGGTGTTTGTTAATGAATGGATCCTGGTTTTGCTGGGGTTTCTCAGCTCAGAGAGAGAGAGAGAAAGAGAGAGAGAGAGAGAGAGAGAGAGAGGTAGAGTGAGGCTTTATATGCTCAATACTCTCAAATCCAGTGGTTTACCTCCTCCAGCATGGCTGTACCAACTAAATTCCATAAAACAGCACCATTATCTGAAACCAAGTGTTCAAATGCAGGGATGTCTCATTCGAGTCACCCTAGAACTCCAAGGTGACAGTGTGGCACGGCTTTAAACCACCACCACACACCGGTCGAACACCAAAGATTCTATAAGATGAACTTTCTGCTTTCAGAAATGCTCAAGATTAACATCCTCGGGGTGAATTAAGGCAGGATTGCAAGATGGAGAGACTTGGGGCGCCATGAGAAGTCAGAACTCTCCAATCACCTTTGAGTCTGATTGACCCCTCCAGGGTGAGAAGGAGGGACTTCCAACACTATTAACAATCTTCACTGTGAAGGTTGTTGTCATTAATGTCCCCTTCATATATAGATAATTTATGCTAAAATAGCTATGTGCCAGGCCTAAAGTTTGAGTGTATATGACCTCGGGTAAGGTGTCATTCCTTTCCCTGGAATCTAAAACAAGACTGCTTATAGTTAAAATACCCTACTAGATCCACTATATCTCCAAAGGCTAGACCCTATCTATTGAATTCCTACGAGGCACCTCTCAGAAACAACCCAATCGTAAGACAGTCATTTTAAATTCCACCAAAGTCTCATATATGCTGACTGCAGAAGAACACCCGGTACCCCTGTTTGAGACGGCCCCACCCAGGCTCTCGGTGTACCTTACTTTTTTTCTGGACGTGTCCTTTACTCTTGATCACTGCTTTATTGACGATGAGCTAAGCATTAAAACGCCTTTCAGCATCGAAGCCACAAAGCCTAGGTGGAGGTTCCTAAAGGAGAAATAAAAAGAAGTGGGTGAGAGGGGAAGGAGGGCACGATAGGGAAGAAGTCATCACGGATTAATCACGTTTTTAGAATTGATATTTATTTTCCTTATTTTATGTGTGTGAACGCATGTGGGTAGGCATGTCTGTACACGAATCTTGTATGTGCCTTGTACCTGAGGAATCCAGAGGAGGGTGTGTGTCCTCTGGAATCCCAAACAGCTGTGAGCTGTCAAGTGGGTGCTAGGAATTAAACAGGGGGTCCTCTGTAAGAGTCTTTGTGCTGTTACCTGCTGAGCTTTGCCGCACATTTAAATGACAACAACACAAAGGCACCTGAAGAAGAAACCTGGGGTTTTGATAGATTTCAGCTCCTCTTGGAGTTTGGAGATTATTCTAAGAAATTCAATTACTAATTATATTAAGTAAGATCTATTGAATATTCACGACGTGTCGGTCGAATTGGCTCTCAGAAAGCCCAACCATAAAGGAAAAGGTCACATTCGTTATCGTTTTCTCCACATGGATGACAACAAACGGGGGCCTCTTCCAAGAGTCAGCTGTAAGCCAGGCAGGTTCTAGAGACTCTGATGACAGGAGACGTGCCTATTAATGTGGGGAGACTAAATAAAACGATGGTTTAAGATACATTTGCTTCCATGTACGACTTTATTATCATCTAATCAAGCCATTGAAGAGTCTGTGTGAGGAGAAAGTTCTAAACTGGATTTTAGGTGCTTGGAGGATTTGATCTCTGGGACTTGTGAATGATGAGGGGTCATTTAACCCCTGAACATCATCTTAGCTTTGAGGCCAGCATCTCCTTCTTCACTCGACAATGATGCCTTTTTCATGCAACTAAAGTGCTATGCTCAGTATCCCTGTACCTGATTTCAAAGACCAGGATTTGTAATGGAGACATGATTACCTCATTGTCTCAAGTCAGCCTTTTGATAAGCCATCATCATAAGCAGTCACATAAATGAGATGGAGAATCGGGACGTGGAAACTTCTAGTTTCTTTTGGAGAGTTAGTTATGTCAAATGATGTTTTGCTGGGGCACACGGGTGAAAGGATGTTTTACTGAAGTTGACACAGGTGAAAGGATGTTTGGATATAGTATACACGTGAAAGGACCTGTGATGAAGGAGTATAAATATGATCCCACAGACAGTGGGAGATGAGCACTGAGCATTGGTTTGGTTTGCTCTACCTCACTATTCTGATATGCATGCATTGCTTCGCCTTACATAGCGTTGCTGAGCTCAACTTACGATAAACACCACCACTGGGAGAAACTTGCCCAAGAACTGCTCTTGAGGTTCCTGCTGCAGTTTGCTGCTTCTGAGGCCTTGCTTCAGGCCGGTCGGTGAGCCTTGTGGTTCCTTCTGGATTGAACTACAGCTGCTGGTTCATGCCTGGTGTCTGCCAAAAGGACTGGACTGAAGCTGCCGGTTCATGTGGGGTATCTGTCTGCCCAGAGGACTGGTCGGCAGCTGCTGAGTCATATTTGGTGTTTGCTGTCAAAGGAGATCAAGCTCTCCCCAAAGAACTATTGCTGAACAGGTCCACTTCCCCCAAATCCAAATAACTTCTCTCTTCCACTCTCTCTGCTGGGCGGTAGGCTAGAGGAGAGGTGGAACCCTTATTAAAAGTAGGTTGCAAGAAAAAAAATATGCCTACAGGTTTGTCTCAGGTCTTCTGTGGGCATCTGTGATGCCCCTCTTCCCATGGTCAGGCATCAAATAAAGAAAAGAGAAGTATCACCTTCCAGTGGGAGCCAGGATAAGCACCTCCGAGGAGAACCATGGGTCCTGGGTGAGAAGGATGTGTGATGTAATTCATCACCTGCAGCAGCGTTCTCCTCTCAGATGCAGGATGCTGAAAATGGGTAGCGTGTGCGTTTGCGCATGTGTGTGCATTTGTGTGTGTGCATGTAGATCTGTTTACACATACCTGTGGCACACACTGTGTGTAAAAGAGTTTCTATAAGTCCTCTGTAATTTGTTTACTTAGGTTTTGTGAGTGCGTGTGTGTGTGTGTGTGTGTGTGTGTGTGTGTGTGTATAAAACCATATTTTTTAATTTAAAAAGAAAAATTGGGGGCTGGAGAAAACAGTTCAGTAGTTGACTTGTTTGCCACACAAGCCTGAGGACCTGAACTCAATCCCCTGCACCTACATTAGAAAGCTGGGCACGGTGGCTGGTGCTTGTCACACCACTGGTGGAGAGGCTGAGCAGAAAGATCCTTGGGGCTTATTAGCCAGTTAGCTTAGCCTCCTCAGAAATCCCCAAGTCCCAGTGAGAGTCCCTGACTTAAGAAATTAGGTGGATATTTCTTGGGGAAATTAACCTGAGGTTAACTTCTGCCCTCTTCATGCATGTACACACATGTACCCTAGCACACATGTATAAGCACACATAAACACACAAAATAAATACATTAGTTTTTTTAATTAAAAAAATGATAATGTGCTCTTGACTAATGTAAAGGGTGGTGGCTGATGGGAAACTTCCAAAGGGGCTTTTGAGCAAGGAAAGGGTATGGCTCTAGGATATAGTTTCCATGTTGTGTGTTTACTGGGAACATGACAACCCGCTGCATGACACAAGCTGCTCAGGCTCATAAACATGAGCATCCGTTCCCCCCAACCCCTCTCAGACTCAGTTGCAAATGGCTTCTGAACATCCCATGGTTACCAGCAGTCCTGCAGATATACGGGCTTGCTGAAGTGAGCAGAGGGGTGTGGTCCCATCCACCAGCAGGTGCATTCTAGAGCAAGAAGGCAAGAGAAGCAAACTAACACATATGCAATATCTCAGGTGTATGGAAATGTTGTGGGGAAAAATAAAAACCTGGAGACAGCTGTGTGAAGAATTGAGGGAAAGAACATTTCAGCTGTGGGATCCCAAGAGCAGAATCCGGGAGGCAGCTCCTCCTTTTATGTCCACAACAGAAAAAGGTCAGCAAGAGACGTGGCACACTGTCAACTTGGCATCAGTGACTCCCCCTATTGCATGCTTCCGATGACCCTATGTAGCTGGGATGCATACCATCCTTGTTTCATGGATGACAGATGGGACAAACTGGATGACTCAGGGCTGAAGTACTTTGACATAAGGATGGAAGCGAGAGTCATATTTAACCACCACCACCGCATCACCTGCTGATGTACACACATCACCATCACACACACATAGAGATCAACAAAGAGAAGATGGACAATGGACCCCTGTATAACAAGGCATTGCTACGCCGAGGAAGATGACATCATGAATCCATTCTCAACCAATGACCCTTGAGATCCGGTCATCACGGAAGTGGCCACATTCTTCCGTGTGGCAAAGGCTCTGAGAAAGTCACAGCACCGAGAATGGTGCCAGAACCCTGCAGCCTTGGTCTTGCACACTCTGCGGTTCTCATGGCAGCTGGGAGGGGGTCAGGCCGCAGACTCAATAGCAAGAGGCTGGCGTACCAGACAGAGGCACCTGTAGACAGAGCGGTGGTAACATCGGCGCTGTGGCGTGCTGATTAGAAATGATGCAACAGCACACAATAGGGAATCGTGATTCCGCATTCTAGTCTTCTAGTCCTTCTCCTTAATTCCTGGCACGATGAACAGTCCCAGGCTGCTTTGCAAGAACACAAATACCAGCGTTTAGGGCACGGAGCAGCATCGAGTTCTCTGTCACCCACCAGACACTCTTCTATCTGACCCAAGAAGCCGGCTGCTCATTATGCAGACACGCGTTTCCCGGGTTCTCAATTTAAGGCAGAATCTGGCAAAGATTTGAGAGGAAACGGAAGAGACAGCCCTGTGAACAAAAATTCCGAAGCACTGAAAAATGGTATCTATAGGATTCCAGGGCTGTTTCCGATTACCTGGAATTGGCCAGTGTTCCCTCTCTCTTGGCATCCCCGCTTGGAGGAACACCTGCCAAATTGGCTTTGGTATTGTGAGGCATGTGCAAAAGGAATATTTTGAATTAACCACCATAAGAACCCAGCAGGGCTTTCAGCCATCCACATGGACAGGAAGGCAAAAATTGGATTCATAGTTGCCAGGAAAAAAAAAAAAAGTTTGGACTTGAGGGGCCTGAAGAAAAAGGAGACTGGAAAAGATATGAATACTGCCTTCCAAATTGTTCTCAGAGCCTTGCCAGGTTGTTAAAAGGTGTAAGGAGGTAACCTGATGAACCAAAGTAGGAAGGTACTTAAAAGCTGAACAAAGATGAGAGAGCATCCTTAAAGGGATGCTTAAAGGTAAAGACTTGGAACAACAGACAGCCAAGCCTAAATATGAGTGAGAATTGGAATAAAGATTAAGTTAAACTACCAAAGGGAGATAGATACAGATGATTTCCATGCAGGGAGAACTCTGGGCACAGTATATGGCTGTACATCCCAGAGCTGCTCTGAGGTTAAAGATAGGTCCATCTGGCTCCCTCTCTGTTCTAACTTGGGTTTCACTAGCTTGGTTTTTATCTGGGGATGGTGGGTCACTCTTGATGAAGCTGTTCTCTTCCCGTATCCCCCAGAGCATTTTTCTGGTTCCTGTCTCTCTCCCTCCCTGAAGCCTTCCACCAAAGGGTCTCTCGGGAGTGAGCTGTGAGAGAAAAGCTGGTGTTACTTTGCAGTGCCCTGGCTGAGGGTATATGGTGGGAATCCCCAGGTTCTCCCCGTCAGTGTTTATGGTGGCACCTAAGGCTCAGTTTTAAATGGTCCTCTCTTGTTTCCGTCCATGACACGTTGACAGGACGATTCTCAAAGATCCATGTTGTCGAGATTTAAGCAAGAACATCCTTGGGGCTGGAGGAGACCACTCGGTGGGCAAAGTGCTTGCCTGGCAGACATGACGTCATGAGTCCCATCTCCCAGGACACACATACAAAGCCACATGGAGTGAAAGACCTACAATCCCAGCATTGGGGGGTGGGGTAAGCACAGACAGGAGGATCCTGGGCACTGTTAGGCGGCCAGTCTAGCTGAATCGGTATGCTCCAGGTTCAGGAAGAGACTCTGTCTAAAAAAGTAAGATAGTAAGAAAAACAAACAAACAAAAAAAAAAAAAACAAAAAAACAAAACAAACAAAAAAAAGTAAGATAGTGTTGAGGAAAAAGACACCCAAAATTGATACTCTGTTCTCTATAGGCAGGCTAATAATACATGTACATAACAAAAAACACGTACAAGACATGCACACACACATGCACACACACCTACCTGTGCTCACACACAAACTGAAAGAAAAACCCGCCAACTTTAGAGCTAACTCTCCTGGAATCTTTTGATTTTGTCCAAATAAGTATTTATGGATTATAAATATGTCACGTTAGCTGAGCTAAATAAGCCAGGGTGTTGTTACTTTTATTTAGGAGCTTAATCAATAAGTAAATTACCCACTAAATAACGTATGGAATTAGCTAATCCATTCTAAAGTGGCTCTAGATTTGGAAAGGGACAAAGAGTCACACTATTTTTTTTTTTTTTTTTTTTGGACGGAGGGAGGGGGTCTCCAGCATACCCAAAGACTAAATGCATGACCTGCAGTCTCACAGCTGGGCTGCTGCATTCCATACTGGTGAGAAGCTAGCGGGCAAATTCAGAGCCTTAAAAAAAATGGCATTTAGAAAGTAAAGCATATCCTATTAACAGTTGCCAATGCTTGCCATTAAGAAATTCCAAAATTCTACCAGGAGGTGATAGATACTCAATTTTAAGGAAGCCAGGTTATGTGAACTATGAAACCATCTCAAAATCAGGCATGATCTATAGCCTTAGGACCTAATATAGGACAAGATAGATGGGTCCAGACAGTAGCCACCTCATCTTGTCTTTCATGAGAGGAAATATGTGCGGATATGAGATAAGGTTTTTCCACCTTTTTTTTTTTTTTTGCCTGCTGCAGAGGTTTATTCTCACCTACATTTCATTGATTTCTCACTAAAGATAATTCTGAAAATATAATTGGATTTAGAGATCATACAAATTAGCAATTAAAGCATGCTTATGACTCTTGAGAGGTCCATACTTCATCTGAAGTGTATACTATTTTTTTTGTTTCTGCAATAAAACTTCACCCAATTTTTTGTTTAAAGGATGCATTTATTTATCTATTTACTTACTATTTATTTGTTTATATGTGCATGTGTGTGCCTGCATTAGATTATATGTATCATGGGTGTGCAGGAGCCTCTGGAGTCCAGAAGAGGGCACCAGATATCCCAGAACCAGAGTAACACACAGTGATGGGAACTGAACCTGGGTGCT
This sequence comes from Mus pahari, assembly GCF_900095145.1. NCBI lineage: Eukaryota > Metazoa > Chordata > Mammalia > Rodentia > Muridae > Mus > Mus pahari. The sequence goes on along the minus strand of NC_034612.1, from coordinate 16,092,288 downwards.
CTGCAAGAAAATCAAGTACTCTCAACCACAGAGCCAATTCTCCAACCCTGTTCAGATCATTACTGATGGAGCGAGTGAATTACTGCTTTTTAATCATAGCTGAGCTATAGAAATCTGCCACAGTGTAAAGAAGGGAGTGTCTGGGTCTGGGTTTTACTGCTGTGAGCAGACACCATGACCGAGGCGACTCTCATAAAGGCCAACGTTTAATTGGGGCTGGCTTAAAGGTTCAGAGGTTCAGTCCATTATCATCAAGGCAGGGAATATGGCAGCATCCAGGCATGCATGGTACAGGAAGAGCTGAAAGTTCTACCTCTTGTTCCAAAGGCAGCTAGGAGAAGACTGACTTCCAGGTGGCTAGGACGAGGGTCTAAAAGCCCATGTCCACAGTGACACACCTATTCCAACAAGGCCACACATCCAAATAGTGCCACTCCCTGGGCCAAGTGTATTCAAACCACCACAGGGCGTGACCACACAGGTTACTTTAACCCACTAAGCAACTCTTGTGATAGAGAGAGGACAGATAGAGAGAGTGGATGAGATTCTCTCCATCTTCCCTCCTCTCCCTCCCTCACCTTCCCTTCTTCTGTCTTGGAGAATGACTCAGCTCTTGGTCCTGTAGCTCCTGGGCTTTCCTTTCCTACACAACAGCTGATGAGACTAAGCCCATCATGGCCCGGGAAGAGCTGTGGAAGACAGGAGTGAGGACAGAATCTACATTCTCTCCTTCCCTCCCTACTGGGCCTGGTAGGATGGACATCTCTGCTCCTCTGAGAGGTCACAGCTCTCCCTGGGTCAGGTCATGCTCTTCCTGTGATCTTCCAGCCTGGAGCTAAAATCCCTTCAGGAAGTAGTCCTCAGCAGTGTTTCGGTAGATCTTATTGGTTCTCTACACTTTGGCCACACCCAATCAAATCCTTCCAATTTTAATTTGTCCCCATGATTCTTTTNTACGTGCTATTTTTTTTTCCTTTCGAACTCTGGTTGATATACCCTTCCAAAGAGTCCCAATATCCAGCTTGTGAGAGTCTACGTGATTTTGAAGCTCCGATTATCAGACCCATTGTATTTGTGAAGAAATCACGGCCCAGCAAGGTTTAGTAACTACTCCAAGGTGGCACAGCTATTAAATGATAACTTTCAGTTTAGTTACAGAGTGAAAACTTCTTTCACACTCACATTCTTGCCCTGACCTATAAACTCAAAACTGGGCTGCTTTTGAATTCTTCCAGAGAAATGTTCAAGCCAGCGGCTTTTCCTATTATCATGTCAACTTTGGGATTTATTGAACTATTTAGTTTTCATGAGTCACTATAAAAGTGTGACATTCTCCCTCAAAGTCATTAGCCGATGGCCTCTAATCACCAGGTGACACTTTCAATTAATCCACTAGGCAAGCTGTCCTCGCTGTGTCTAATCTGGTCCTGTTAACATGTCATTTAGTGTGGTGCAATGTCCAATTTCGTTGCTTCTGGACAGCACAAAGTGAGGCAGGAACAGTGGTGATTTAGACTTTAGATAAAGCTGGAATGGGCTTTACAAGCTCGTCTCCGAGCTGGTGGGAGAATGAAGCTTTTGGCTACACTGGTTTTGAGAGTAAGTAAGGGCAGGAAATCACAGTTCACGTTTGTCGATGTTCAAAGCTCCCTGGAGTCAGCCCCGGCATGCTCAGGGCTGCGGGATGAGGTTAAAAGACACACAAAACACTAACAGAAAGCAGCCAGCTCCCCAGGCTACACATGGCTTATTTTAGTAAGAACCATCTCTCGTCATCAGAGCTTGCTATGGGTAGTGCCATTACAAAGGTCTCTTTGCTCTTGTCTTCTAGAAGTGAGGAATTCAGTCAATAGATGGTTTAAAAACAGAAGTTTATTAGCAGAGCCAACTTAAGCACGCAATCTAAAGGAAGATTGGAATGCGCTGCCCCAAAGTGGGGTGCCCCCTGGTGAGTTCCATTAAAGAGTTTAAAGAAAGTTTAATGAATATTTATGAGCTGGGTGGGACATTCATAGGGTAAAGAAACTTTTTATCATTCTCAAATTAAGCTAATATTTTTTCTATGATCCTCCAGGAAAACCTATATGTAAGAATGAAGTTTACATGTTGCCTTTAAAAATTCAGGTAATTACTTTTTATAACTATGTGTGTGTTTGTGTGTGTGTGTGTGTGTGTGTGTGTATATACACATTTGTCTGTCTGTAGATATGCACATGTGTGTGTGCACACATTTGTCTGTTTGTAGGAATACACATACACACATACACACATATGTGTGTGTGTGCATGCATGCGTGTGTGTGTGTGTGTGTGTGTGTGTGTGTGTGTGTGCATGCCAGAGGAGTCTAGAGGAGGATGCATGTCCCCTGGAGCTGGATTTTCAGAAGGCTGTGAGACACCAGGTATGGATGCCATAACTAAACTCAGAATCTCAGAAAGAAAAGTATAGTAAGAGATCTTATCTGCTGAGCAATCTCCCAAGCCCCAGGCTTGGGTGTTCTAAAGACATGTGGGTACTATTACTAGATCTATGTGTTAGATAACAGCTGGGGCACAGAGAGATTGTTAAACTCAAATAAATGGAGATCACTCTTGACTGCCTCCAAAGTCAGGACTCAAATTCTCCTTCTCCGATGTCAACCTCTCTCTTGCTTTCCCATCTGACTTGATTGGCAAGCCCTGCAGACACCAGCTTCGGAGGTCAGGCCGGGCTCTAAACTTCCTCATATCCAAGGAAAGAAAACTCTCCCATGTGGGCACCAGCCCAACCTCAACTTCCAATCAAATAACCAGGAACAAATTCCCCACGCTTCCCTGACTTATGTCAAGGGTCTTTTCCTGAAATCCACATCCCTGGGCTTCAGAACAAGCCCTGAGCTTCCACACTCAACATCCAGGTTAGTGGGTGTGACTGCGAAGCCCATTTTGTTCAGTAAATCAAGCAGCTTTTTGACACACAGCCCTTGTTACTACTTTTCAAAGAAAATTCATGTGAAACAAAGCTGAGACACAGGTGTTGCAGCGTGAGGGAGATCTTAAAAAGTCAGCCTTTAGAAGGCTTATATGACTTTCTACCAGCACAAAAGACATCTTTCAAGTCCCATCCTGCCTCCAAGCATCCAAGGGAGGCAAAAAGATGCCAAGAGAGACAGTTACCTAACTCAAGAGGCCCTGGTGAGACAAAGTATCCAGGCTTCTACACAAGAGGACCTGGATCTTTCACTGTGAAGAAAGTTCCCACACTGAATCCTGGCAGTAATTAATTCCAGAGTGGGCATGGGGGTTGGGGGAGAGAAGGAACATCTGGACATAGCTCTGCTCAGAGGAGGAAACTGAGTGCAGAAGATTCTATAGAGACACGAGTACTTACTTCCCTTCTGTTCTTTTAAAAGTAACTTCTTTCAGACTTGAGAGATGGCTCCGTGGTTAAGAGTGCTTGTTGCTCTTCTAGAGCACCTGAATTCTATTCCCAGCTCCTACACGGTGGCTCACAACTGTCTAGAACAGTTCCACTAGATCCTATGCCTTCTTCTGGCCTCTGGGGGTACTGCATGCACATGGTGCACATACTTACATACGTGCATGCAGACAAAACATTCATCTCATAAAATAAAAGTAATAAGTGTTTGAATGTAGCCCCTCTACACCATTTTAACACAGTAACAATGTTATCAGTGGCATGAATCAAGGCTATGATTTTGAGATTCTTTCCTCTTGTATTCATCTGATTCTGTCTGCATTCCGGACATCTTTTATCAGCCTTAGGAAGCCCTTAACTGGGTCATCCCCATAGATCTCACTTCCCATTCATTTTATTTTTCTCTGCTCCCTGAGCTATAAATATGCAAATTCTGTGCCTTCTAACTGGACATGTGTCACTGCCCGCATCTTAAACTCTGTGATTCTTGCTCTTTTTCCCTTCCTCTGCATTTCTTTTATTTTTCTGTTTGTTTTGTCTGTTTTTGTTTTGTTTTGTCTTGTTTTGTATTTTTGCCCCAATGACCCTCACAACTATCTAGTCTGTAATAGTTCCACTGGGTCCTGCGCCCCTTTCTGGCCTCTGTGGGTACTGCAGTTTAGTGATGAATCTATTCCTAAACAAAGCCACTGGGGTTTAACCTTTGTCTAACTCTTGTTTCCTTTTAGTTGTAGAATTTCCACCCTTCCAGCACAGTTTCCATTTTCTTGCTGTTATTTTGTTTCATCTTTCATCTCATTGAAGATAAACATGTCATGTGGTCACAGCCAAGCCTAGCAACACCAGAATGGGAGGTATTGTAAATTGTATCTGTTTTTACTTAGATTTTAACTCATTTTTTTTTAATCTATAGAAATTTATTTCCTTGTAAAACTGCTTATTTGTTTTCTGCTTGCTTGCTTTTTTAAAAAAAATGTTGCTGGGGTATGGGAGTGTGAAAAATTGATTGTAAATGTCCAAGATAATATTGTGTTCTTCTAGAGAAGAACCATATATATGCCTTGCTGTAAGTCACTCGCAAGCGTTCATGAGCCAGGATGAGCAGTCTCCTGTTTCTGTAGTAAGGGTGCTTTCAAACAAGGATGCGGTGTTCACTGGAATATCTACATCTGGTTCCCATGTAGTCCAAAAGCACAACCCTTTGATGCCCAAAACATAGCAGGGCAGGGTTCGTAGCCTTCTGTCCAGTTGGTCTCATTGATGCTAGCATTCCGGATACATCTTCTGAGTTTTTTGTTTGTTTGTTTTGATTTTTTACTAGAGAGGGGTCAGCTATTGTTTGCATTTGTTCCTTGTCCTTAATGAATTATTCTAGAATCATCATTGGATTACCTGACCTGCCCCTGATGTGAAGTAAAAGCTTCTCATTGTTCTTGTATTTAGCTTCATCGATTTGGGGGTCAATGATAAATGAGTCTTCATTTGATTGAGAATGGTTTTTAATCTCCTCTTCTGAGAATTGCCTTTTTTCTATATGGCATTGATTTACGATGCACACATCCAAAACTATTTTAACCCCTCCTCTGCCCTGTCTCAGCAGACACAAATATAACCAAGCCATCTGGTCCATGATGGGAAATGTCAATTATGAAACAAAGAGTCTAAGTTAATCTCTGCATGCATGTCTGTGTATGTATGTGTGTGCACGTGTTTGTGTGGGGGTGTGTATGCATGTACATGTGTGTTCATGTGTGTGTGCATGTGTGTACACGTATATGTGTGTGCATGTATATGTATTCATGTGTATGTGTGTGCATAAGTGTATGTGAGTGCACACAGTACAACCACACCAATCATTCTTTAGGCACGTTGGTTTTTTGGAGGGAGAGTGTTGACTTTCCTGGAGTTCACCAAGTAAACTATGCTGGCTGGGCAGGGAACCCCAACAATCTGCATATCTCCACCCTCTACAGTGCTGGGATTATAAGCAAACTCTATCATGCTGGGCTTTTTAGAAAATGTAGGCTCTGGACATTGACCTCAAGTCTTCATGTTGCAAGGCAAGTACTTTATGAAGATCTATCACCGTGGTCCTGAGGTTCATTTTCAAAACGATCTACACTTCCAAAGTATTACACATTCTTCTGCCTTATGCATCTAGTTCTAAGAGTAGGCATTCTCTCTGTTTGGAAGTGAGGGCATGGCACAGGTTACCATTAGTCACTGACATAAGAAAAGCCCTAATACAGTGGATGTTAGTCAACCCTATGACTAACCCAAGCTGCTTGCTTAGTATCTTTAATCCTCTTATATCACCAAGCCACCAGGAGATCTAAGAAGCCTACTACTGTCTGGGTCTCGCCTCAGTGCTAATGGATAGAATATTAAGAGTTGGTTCAGCATCTGCAGGGTTAAAGGGGGTTTGCTGACTCTAGGAAGGGAATGGGCTTAATGCTAAATGTCAGAACTGACTCAGAAAAACCAGCCTGAGCCTCTTGTGGATCGATGGTCTACCTCCATGCTGGTTGCCTGAAAGCTTTCATAGGTCCTTAGCATTGATTGTGACCTTTAGACAGTTCTTTTTACAGATGTAAAACATGGGTGTGCAATTAGGAAGTGGTTTGGGCTGCAGAAGTCATTCACTTCCCAGCTCTGGGCATCAGGACCAGCCATTGCTAATCATTGCTCCTCACCATCGACTTGATGGAGGAGGCTTTGTTCGTCCACACAACTCCAACAGAGCTCAGCCTGGAAGATGCGACTGATGAAGGAAGCTTTGTGCTACGACTGCACTTGCTTCCTGCAGCAGAAGAAGACTGGTTCAGATGTGTCTCGTGGCTCCTCTGAGAGGCAGAGATCAAAATTTCTGATGTGAAGAAGCTGGTCACCCATCTTCGGTCTCCGAGGAGCAGAAAATACATGGCTCCTTGTCACCGGTCATCCTAACTATTCTCATGCAAGGATGGAGACTTGTGGGACAGACCTATGTCTCCACTCTGGAGTTCAAGAGCTGTTGTGAGAGATGGTGAAGCTGGGACCATGCCTCTGCTTCCTCCTCAGCTCACTCCAAAGAAAGGATCCTTGCCTGGGAGCGTGCTCGGAGTATATGGTAGGACACCACCGTCAGCTATTGACTCTGTCAACTGCCATGCTTGAGAGTCTCCTCAGGCCCTCATGATTTGTTCTAGCCCATTGTTTTCCAAATACCAATAACCTGCTCCCAGCCTCTGGGATATTCTAAGAAGCTGTCTATTGCAAGTGTTCAGGAAATATGATTAAAATGTAAAAAATCTCTCTCAGTAGACTAGAAAACCTTTCCACAAAAGAAAACAGTTTTATCACTATGCAACTGTTACGCCAGAAATGTGGAGTACAACACAGGCAATCAGTTAAGAGATCAAAAAGCAACAAGAGGGTACATTCAGGCAGATACATCACACTACCTCTCTACTCTCAAGATACACAGTATCCAGTCCTCAAGTGGGAGGCATAAACACCCTCTGTCAAGCACAGTCCATCCCAAGCTCCCTGGCAACTGCATCCCAATATGTCTTACCTAGTTGGCTTTTACTTATGTGTTTGATTTGATGTGTGTGAGTGTTTGCCTGCATGCATGTCTGTGAAACAAGTATGTACAGTGCTCATGGAGGCCAGAAAAGGATGAGGGATCCTCAGGAACTGGAGTTGCAGATAGTTGTGAGCTGCCATGTGAGTGCTAGGAATGGAACCCAGGTCCTATGGAAGAGCAGCAAGTGATCTTAACCACTGAGCTATCTCATCAGCAACACCTCCCCCCTACACACACACACACACACACACACACACACACACACACACACACACTTAGCTTTATACAGAGCAAAAACACACTTACCCTATCTTTAGGACAAGAGCTGATATTGCATCTTGGAGTGAGGCACCAGGAAATTTTTGGTTCCTGCCCTGTTATCCATTCTTGGTGAAGGAATATCTAAGATGTCAGTCCAGGATCCTAATAAAAGAAAGTTCCAGGTCATAAAGGAGCAAGGGGCATATTTTGCTTTTAAACTAATTTGCATGTGTGTGTGTGTGTGTGTGTGTGTGTGTGTGTGTGAGAGAGAGAGAGAGAGAGAGAGAGAGAGAGAGAGAGAGAGTTTCTCTTTATAGCCCTGGCTGTCCTGGAACTCACTTTGTAGACCAGGCTGGCCCCGAACTCAGAAATCTGCCTGCCTCTGCTTCCTGAGTGCTGGGATTAAAGGTGTGCACCACCACACCCGGCTTTGGAGGCAAAGCTTTACAGTTAGGAACTCTCTAGAACAGCTGATCTAGGGAAAGCGATGAAATATCTTTCCACTTACAGGGAGAACTAAGTCTTACTTTTAAAATTGTTTTTATTGCACTTAATACCTGCATGGATAGTTATTTACTACTTTAATTCAACTTGCCGCCTTTTAAGTATAGCTCCATCCCAAGCTACCATCTTCAAAATTGTAGGTTTGGTGTATTGAAGATATTTGTAATTTAGAATAGAGCTGTCATCACCAAAGAAGGACTAGTCAGGCAGAGACACACGGACCAGTCTTCAATAGGCAAAGTCCAGAAAAGAGGTGGCTCTGTACCCTGCCCAGGCACCTCCTCACAGAATCCCAGGGGAGTGGCACACTGTCTGCTACTGCTCTTACCAATGGAGGACACCAAGAGAAGAAACCCCCCTTTTCCAGATTCTGCCCAAGAAGAAAAACAGTTATAGATGAGTCTTATCTATTGAATTCCCAACCCTGCAAAGAAACAAAGTATTCTGAAGGTCTTCCTGGGAGCTACTACCACCAGGAACTGCAGCTCTAGGGTCTGCAAACAGGTTCTTTGAGAACATCTCCAAGTCTAGTAATGGGAGACAGTGAATACCAGGTCCTCCAGACCTTCTTGCAGATAGGGTCAGTAGGAGGACCTGGAGATCAGCACAGAGCCTGCTTCCCCAACCGTAATAACTCCTCCAATTGGTGACTGCATCGAGGTGACCAGTGTAGCAAGCCACCGCATTCGGCCATTGCAAAATGGCGCATGACCCGAAAGGGGGAAGGGAGAGAAAAAACAGCTTGCTAGGCGCATGCGCCAGGCTCCGTGATGAGCTAGCACAGAGATGCTAATGAGGTTCAGAAGTAAGCACCAATCACAGGCAGACACGTTCCCCTTAGGGCTATATAAACCAGAGGGTTTCGGGCTCCGGGTCCTTTCGCCTCAGCAAGCAAGAGAATAAAGAAGTTGTGGAAGAATCTCTGTGTGTCATAGTCCTTCTATCCTGCAGGCGGGAGCGACGGGCGTGACAGACCAGGACTCTACCTTCCAAGAGCTGTACTCGAGCACTTGCCAGACTTTCAACTCTCAAGGTCCTCCAAAGCTACGAAGAATTAAACAAGGGCAGAGAAGAGACAGGATTGTCTCCTCTGCCACCCGGCCCAAGTGGGGATACTCCAGCTCGGTCCAGGAAGCCAGTCCTCCCAAATGTTCCCACACTCTCCTTCAACCATCAGGCTCCTTCCCTGTGGATGGAAGATGGAACCATCATCAAAAGGTCATTCCCCATAAAGAAAGGAACACTGAAGAAGAACGCCGAATTATTATCTTGCTACTGCTAGTGAACAACACCATTTTATCTTCATGCCATCCGTATTTTGTAAATGTGGAAATCAGTACCAAGCTTCCATGTCCAGTGATGAGATAAGCTTTCCCGTGAGAAAATCAGAGTGATGTAAACAGATGCAGCACGGAGGTGCACACCTATCATCCCACCACGCAGGGGGTGGAGGCAGGAGGATCAAGGCCACAGGGGACCCTATCCTTAAGAGCGACAATGACAGCAAAGCATACACAAACAAGAAAGCAGGTCATTACGCTGAGGTAAGGTAGCCATAATACAGATCAGAAGAGGGTTCTAGAGCAACTGGAGTTAAAGGGAAACCATGCCTCACCTTTCCCATGGCCTTAAACAGAAATGATCAGCCAGTATTTCTTGATGAGTCACCTGCTTGGCATCCTGATGGTGTCTCTCCAAGCTTGTAACAAGGAAGCGCAAGGGTGCCACATCTCACAGCTGGAACTGTGCCATTAGATCTCCAAAGGATGGAGAAAGGGAGGCAAAGGAGGAAGCTAGTTAATGGATGTAGTTGTTCAACACCAGCTCTGGTTTTAGCTGACACAGATCAGACCCTTGGAGGCGGACCTCAGCCTGAAATCACAGCCCGAGGGAGGACAAGACAGAGAAGGGGTAGAGCAACATTCCCACTCAACTTGTTAAAAACAAAAGGCCATCGGCTCTGGTATCAGCAAATGTTACTGGGGGTAATAAAATGTCATTCTGTCTCTGCTGGCAAAGGGCTCACAGGGAGGTGGCAGATGGGTTTGCAGGAGCAGGCTGGTGACAGCAGGGCCATCAAAGAGAGAGCATTTGCTCAGGGAGTCAGCAGTGAAAAGACTGAAAAGATGGGGGGAGAGAAGGAGGAGAGAAAAGAAAGATAGAGGGAGACACAGAGAGGGAAAGAGGCAGAGAGGAAGAGACACAGCGAGGAGAGAGGAGGAGAAAGATGCAGAGAGGAAAGAGGAAGAGGAGATGTGAGATAGAGATAAAGATAGAGGGGGAGATGAGAGGGAAAGGGACACTGAGGGGCAGGAAGAGGGGGTAGGGGGAGAGAGAGGCAAACCCATCTCTGCCCCCCCCCCCAGATCTGCAGAGGAGCTGGTCATTAGTGGATTAGTCTTTACCACCTTACAGACAGAGAGAGACAGAGACAGAGACAGAGACAGATGCACACACACATATAGACAGACACACACATAGATACACAGATACACAGAAAAACAGACAGACATACACACAGAGAGATACACAGACAAACAGACAGATACACAGACACACAAACACACACCTACACAGACACGCAGACAAGAAACACACAGATAGACACACACACTCTCCCCCCTCCCCATCTCTCTCTCTTCTCCTCCCCTCTCCCTTTCCCCCCTCCACTCTCCCTCTCCCCCCTCTCTCTTATGCTTTTGTGTCTAATCGCACGTCCATCCTTGAATCTCATTTTGGGAGGGCGAGACACTGTCTAATGGAGCTGAGCGCTGACATTTCAGAGGGCGGGGAGACAAATGACACCAATGACATCTTGTAGTTAGTTCAACGTCGTTTCCTTGCAGATGGCAAGTCACACTGCACTCATATATCCCAGGAGCCAAAGTTAAAAGCTTTCCTTAAAAGCTGCTTAAAATGCCTTAGTTCACAGAAACCAAAACAAGCCAGTAACCTTCCCTGCCAACTTTGACACCAGTCACAAACTCCACAGCCTCGCCTCTCCACACACATGGCCTCTGAAAGCTGAAGCGAAGCTGAACCACAACACCAGGTAGCCACATACTGATCAATCCTGTTTCGTAAGGAGGAGTCAAACACAAACTCAAAAGAGCTCAGAAGTGGCTGGAAGCAACCTAGCCTAGTTAAATAAACGGGTCCTCTGTGGCTTAGACCAAATACCCTCTACCCAAGAATGCCAATTACTTACAGTCTTTAGTAGCCAAATTCATTTGTTCAATAAAACGCAGATAAGAGTCAGAGTCTGGAAGCACATGGGATAACACAGGGTCTGTTCTAATATCAGCCTTGAAGACAAATATAAACCAGGAGAAAAAAGGACCCAAGAATCTCACCCAGCTGTGAACCCTGCGAGCCGCAATAACAATCAGTTGGCAAGATGCACCCATAGGTGTACTATTGGTATGAACCTTATGGGAATAACCAACCACTTTCTGGTTAGATTTAAAGCCCTTTCTACAAGACAGAACTCATGTCTTGTCCTGTTAACTGGGCCAAAACTACACTACTGGCTTGGCCATAGGCTCTCAGGGAGAAGCTAATACTGTTATTCTGGTAGAAAGCCAGTATATTATGTGTAAAAACATAACTTCCTTTCTTCAGATTGGTATTGTATCTGAATACCAATACAAACACCTATTGGTTAAATGGTGACTTCTTCATTCATCTTCCTAGCTAATATTATACTTAAGGCTTAGGATTTACCAAAAAAGGGGGGGGGGTACTTTTAAAAATTTATGTAATTACTTCTACAAAGGAAGAGTTAAAAGGCACGATATACAGAGTGAACACCTCTTACCTACAGACTCATGTGCCAACCCGTGAAACACTGGCAAAACCAGGCCTGTCTGACGTCGCCCCGATGAGCCAGGCAGACCAAACCTTTGCTCTAACCAAGTCATACAGACAGAAATAATTTCAAGGCCCATTAAATCACTATTCATCTTCGCTTAGTAATGTGCCTGTGTATGGCTGGGTCTGCTTCAAGTGTTCTGGGTACACAGGCCAGACACGACCTTCCAGGTATTGTAAAGATTTTTAAAGCTTCTGATAAAATAACATCCTGTGGCAAAGGATGATGTCAATCCTGATATTTTAACTTCCATCAAGATGCAGAACTATTAGAGTATTCAATTATCTAAATGCGACAGTGTTACATGGCAATGTTCCCCGGGCTGACATATTAATCTACTTGACATTCAACACATTATGCTGTGTTTTTATAGAGTGATAGCCATTTCAGAAGGCCAGAGCTTCTGCCTTTCAGCCTGCTCCCCCCCCCCCCCCGTGTACCCTGACTGCTTCTATCAATGCACTTATTATTGATATAAAGGAGGCACATTTAAATGTCTCAAGGGAGGAAAGTACATGGGGATTTCAGGAGAATTAGCTCAAGGTCAAGGATGCACACATGATAAATCGGCCCTGTCTTTTAATTCTATCCTGAAAAGATGGATTTTAGATGATGGTAGAACTACTTCATCGTCAATAAAACCCCAGCCCACAGCCGCTTCCCCTTTAAGGAAGCTTTAACTTTCTGTATAAAAACACAGAGAAGAGGGGAAAGCTCCTGACCTCTGCCTCCTCCCCACAGATAACCTGCAATCTCAGGTCATGCACCAATGCCTCCGGCTCAACAACAATTTGTTAAAACAGCTTGGGAGTGTGAAACTCGATGAGGTGTGCTTTGTGTAAATTATCTCGTTTAGTGTCGTAATTAAGGTGGGAAACAGCAAACCTTGAGAGTCTCTTGCAGACAAAACACTTGCCTGGTTCCATTTAACATGCAGGCGGGGCGGGGCGGGGCGAGCGGGGCGGGGTTGGGTGGGGTGGGGTGGGGCGGGGCGGGGCCGTCCCCACTTAAGCCATTAACATTTCGAGTTGCGTTCCCCAAAGGGAACAGGCTCGTGTTACATGTGTTACTTGTGTACCTGTATGCACACGCATGTGGAGGCCAAAGGACAACCTCGGGTGGCAGTTATCAGTAAGGCCATTCATTTTGCTGAGACAAGGCATGGAACTTTTCCAGTAGGCTAAACTGATTGGCCAGCAAGCTCAAGGGAATCCTCCTGTCTCTGCCTTCCAAGGTCTAGAATTACAAACGCGTGCCACTGTGATCAGCTTTGTCATGCGTTTGAGGGATTGAACACCACCTGCCCTTGCACCATAAACCCTGTAGCAATGAAGCCATCTCCCCAGTGCCCGGGACAAGCCTTTAAAAACATAGAACTGAGGAGCAAAGCCCGAGTAGGTACCCAGGTCGGCACCATCTTCCACAGAAACGAGCCACGGAGAATGCTAACCAGTAAGCTCTCAGATGTGTGTGGGGCATCAGTACCCACCAGCCTGGCGCAGCTGCTTGAGAAAGAGCCCAGTCAATCACAGACTCATGACGGATATAATAGGCAGTCATCTGAGGCCATTAAGTTATTACTGGGTGTGCGTACCCAACACTAATACACCAGTTTTCCCGCTGGAGGACATTATGGAGAGTTACTTTGCCAAATATTAAAAAGAGTGCAAGTTTAGACCCCTTGAGCTCCGTATGTACTGCAGGCGTAACCCATGGTGCCCATGTCTTTACCAAATGTGCTAGAATATCCTGTCTCACCAAGACTCCGAATCCATATATAAAAGCCAAGAGCCCTTGGCTCTTGCTTTCAAGCTTTAGCTCGGACCCTCAGACCCCTCTAGCGACACAGCGGATGGATTCGTGCTGTGAGCCCCAGCCTCACTTAGGCCAGGTGGGGGAGGAGGGCTCTAGCCTAGCAGTTGCCTTACTTGGCAAGGGGTACCTTAGCACACGGGGATTGGTCAGTGATGACTTCAGCCAGCTTGATCAATTTATTTATAACCTCTGAAATTTTCGGCACTTTCCCTCTATTCCCTGATTGGCTCGGGCCCAGAGCAGCTTCTTTCTGGGATTGTTTGTTTCCATTAACTAGAGTTCAAACCGGGGACAAGCAGGCTCAAGACGGAATCAGCTTACAAATCGGAGTTTCTTCCATCGCCTGTGTTCCTCATTAAATGCATGCAGTGTTCCTCCAAAACCATCAGACACAAAGCATGCAATAAACGTAGGCAGATGACAAGCGCGCATTTGTGAAATTATATTTCTAAGATTTATTTTCATTTGTGGATGTGTATTTGAGCCGCATAACTCACCTGTGCAGTTCCCACAGAGGCCAGAAGAGGGCATCAGACCTAGTGGAGCTGAAGTCAGAGGCAGGTGTGAGCTGCCTTAGTGCTGGGAACCAAACTCGGATCACATGGAAGAGCAGCAGGCATTTTTAAGCTCCGAGCCCTCATCTCTGCTGCTAAATATATGTGTTTTGAAGTGTCAACATTTTGTCCCGTTCTTATAGTTTGTTCATGTAAAGCCCAAAAATCCATTTAGGAATTCTGACAGCGGACAAGAAAGACACAAACATTATCCTCTGTGACTCTCCAACTAGCTCCATTGTTTAAATTAAACATCAGGACAGCACCACAGCTTGGATTTTGAGAGCAAAGGATTGATCTTCCCCTCGGGGTGTTGTGCCCTGAGTTCACTGGGAATCCCAGAAGAGCCCAAGAATTACAAACTCTGCTGCAAATCGCAAAAGAGTCTTTTATTTTCAAGTTTGAACTCGGTTCGCTCACCTAGCACTCACTGCGTGAATGCTGGCAAGCGACCCTGAGTCCAGAAAACATTGGGTTTATAGACATAGGACATATAGGACATATAGACATTTCTGTGAATGTTCACAGAAAAGGGGAGTCGAGGGGGTTAATGGATGTCTGTTCAAGGACGAATTTTATGGCCAGTCCTTTCTGTGACCTGACCTCTGTTTACCTTTTACTTTTTTCCATGGTCTCCCTTGAGCTTGTTATTTCTCTATGGTCTCAAGGACAGGCAACTGTAGAGTTATCAGGAGTCGTGTTGGGTGTTGGTTTCTGGAGACACAGAGGCGGCGCCATTCTAATGTTAGGGGATGGGGAGGGGCTGCTGCAGGAAGAAGCTGTACAGGAACCAGCTGTCTGCATATCGTGCTTGCGGCTGCGGGGTGGGGAGGGAGAATGGAAGCCTCTGGCAGGGACCGCAGAGGCAAACTGTACAACACTGAAGTCTCTCTAGTATCATTAACTCGGGGGTTACAACAGGGGTAAACACTGAGCCCTTCCGGTAGTCGTGCAGGGTAAACAGGATACCATGTACAAAGAATAGAAACAGGAGCCCGATGTCTGCTATAAACTCATCAATCACCACTTGGGCGCCTGTGATGTTGGGCGTGCTTCTTTTTCGTTAGAGCACAACTTTATCTAATTTAATTTACGGGAATAAAGCTCTCTCTCGCGCTCTCTCGCTCTCTCTCTCTCTCTCTCTCTCTCTCTGTCTCTGTCTCTCTCTCCTGGTGTTTAATTGGATCGGTTGGAGTCTACATGCAGCGTTTCACACCCATGAGTATGATAGACCTAGGAAGGAGAGGAGTGGCTGCTATTCCTCTGTGCCTTTGGCTATTGGACCTTTGAAATAACGACACCTCTCCTAAATTAAAAAATTCCCCAGGAATTCCATGCTGGAAAAACTGAATTCTGGTGCCAACCAGAGGGAACCTTGTCTCCCAGGACGAGATTCTGAGCGGTTCTGACATTTTGTCAGCCATCCTTACTGGATAGACTATGATGTGTCTGCCATGGGCTGGGCCACACCTGACTAGGACTGCTTATACGTGTCTGGTGCTTTCTATTTGAACCTAAACATCATGTCAGAATCCTGGAAGACAGACTGGGGGGAGGGGGAAGGGGTTCAATAGACCCCTTTTATTTGTTCCTCTTCTCAACATGGTCATTTGAATAAATCCCCTTTTCTGCTTTTCGGTATTATTTATCTCAAATTGGCATATTGGAGGCTGGGTGGCCAAACTCAGTTTATTGGGACTTTCAGAACCCAGATTTTTACCTTAGAACCTTCACCAACAACATCACCAGTTGCTTATTGTCTTTATAGCTTCTGAAAGAAACTGTATCTAGCAGCAATCAACTCCATTTTCCCTGGCCCCTGTACTGGCTGGTTTTGAGTTCCAACTTAACACAAGTTAGAATTATCAGAGAGAAAGGAGCCTCAGCTGACAAGATGCCCCCATGAGATTCAGCTGTAAGGCTTTTTTTTTTTTTTTCCAATTAGTGATCAATGGAGGAGGACCCATGAATGGAGTCATCCCTGGGCTGGTGGTCCTGGGTTTTATAAGAAAGCAGACTGAGCAAGCCAGGGGAAGCCAGTCAGTAAGTAACATCCTTCCATGGCCTCTGCATCAGCTCCTGCCTCCAGGTTCCACTCCTGCTTGAGTGCCTGTCTTGACTTCCTCCAGTGATGTACTATGATCTGGAAATGTAAGTCGAATAAACCCTTTCCTCCCCCAGCTTGCTTTTTGGCCATGGTGTTTCCTCACGATAATAGAAACCCTGACTAAGATAATCCCCAAATCCCTGCAACCACCAATCAACTTCCTTTATGGATTCATGATTCTGAGGATTTAAGAGGGATCATATGGTATTTAATGTGTAATGCCTGGCTTCCTTCACTTACCATGATATCTTAGGGCTTGGATACTATCATATGAATACACCACATTGTGTTTACCTATTTGTTTATGGATGGCCACTTGGATCATTTCCATTTTGAGCTGATAGTAGCACTACCTCATGGATCATTTATATGCAAGTTTGGTGTAAAAGAGCATTTCTAATTCTATCGAGAGTGTTCCTAAGGGTGAAATTGTTTCTTCTCTCTATGTCTCTGCTTACCCATATATCCATGGGCAGGATAAAATACCTACTTCATAAGGTTACTATAAAGATTCAATTAATTAAATTTATCTAAGAAGAATGTAGGATGCTTTTCTAAAACCCTAACTATTAACCCATTTCTCTTCCCACCATACCCTGGACTTGGTTGCTTAGAATTCCTAGCTTCTTGGCTCTAAGTTCATGTTTTTGTTGTTTTTGTTTTGTTTTTGTTTTCTCCAATGGAAGCATCTTTATCCTGCTTATTCGTGGACAGAACTTTTCATCTTTTAATTTTCAACAAAAAGGTATTCTTGGTAGGGTCTTCTCTGCTCCCCCATGAAAACAAACTCCTTTCTCACCCTCTGGCACA
Source organism: Mus pahari (assembly GCF_900095145.1). Classification (NCBI taxonomy): domain Eukaryota; kingdom Metazoa; phylum Chordata; class Mammalia; order Rodentia; family Muridae; genus Mus; species Mus pahari. Next base: position 16,075,381 of record NC_034612.1, on the reverse strand, counting down.
ACTTCCCTCCCGTTTCTGCCAAGCCGCCATAAGAAACACCAGCAACCACTTCACCTGTTGTTAATCATCCCTCGCTGCACCCCCATGAACAGTTGAACATAGTACACACAATGTTCCCACCTTGATCTCCTTCATCAAGGGCAAGATACACACCTTTATGCTCAAGAAATGTCTATTGAAGAAGAAAATTGGCCAATTAAAATAATTTTGTGTAATAATACTTTATGGGATATAATTTCCCTAATTTCAATAATTATTTCATATTTAGTTTTGGTCTTGATTCTAATTTTACCTCTAATGAGTATATTAGGGTATTTTGACTAGTTCTACATTGATATTCTGATAGGTCAGTGCATGGATCCAGGTCATATACACTCACTAGCGATTGAGATGCTGATCCTAGGAACAAGTTAGCCTCATGACACACACACTCATGGGATCTCAAGGAAGTTTCAGGTGTAAGTCCCATATTAGATTCTGAAAAGTAAAGTAAAAACCTACATCTCTTGATTAAGTTCATCTTGACTCAACCTTGTTTCTGTGGCTCTGACCACACTGGTTCTCACCAGCAACTGAATCCCCAAAAACATGCATGTCAGAGGAAATTCTATGATATATGACATCTAACAGAATCTTCCAATGTGTAAAAATGCTTAACTTGGGAGCTGGGGAGTTCTGGGGTTAAGGCCACTTGATGCTCTTGCAGAGGACCTGAGCTCAGTCCCCAGCTCCTAAGTCATTCATCTTACAACCCATCATCTATCAGTCAGGCTCCAGGGACATCTATCATTTATTTCTGGTATCCCTTGACAACTGCACTCATGCGCGCGCGCGCGCACACACACACACACACACACACACACACACACACACACACGTGCCTGCAAATATATTCATATATATATATATATACATATACATACATATGTATATATATATATATATATATATATATATATATATATATATATATACACACATTTAAAGATTGAAACATTATTGAAGTATTTGTTGTAGAAAATGAAAGAAACTTCTTACCTGGGCCCATTTCCCTTACCCAAGGATCATGGGGCAAGCATGTCATTCTCTAACCACAATAGTCAAAGTTAAAATGAAAAACCAGTAGTTGCAGAATGGACCACTTATGAGCCCACTGCCTGGTTAGGTTTGCCCATTCTGCAATATTGCTCCATCATCAACTCAAGATCAACTCTCTCTCTCTCTCTCTCTCTCTCTCTTGCTTTTTTTTTTTCCATTAAGGCTAAGTCACTGTCTATCATTTTAGCTGTCTAGATAATAGTTGTTTTCTTACTAAACTTTATAAAATACAAGGTTCATGAAGGCAGATTTGACTTTTTGGTCAGCTCTCCCATCCCCAGCTCTTTGAGACAGCCAATGTTGGGGGGGGGGGGCAATAGTCTCCAAGTTTCAACATATCTTATCCTGGAGGAAAGCTCCTTAAAATTCAAGAAGTGAACAACTCCCAAGTCTCAGGAAGTCTCTGAAACTAACCAGATGTACAAGACCCTCCATCCTCAGGTTTATATCAGCTACTGAGGAGATTCCAACCAGCAACACTGCTTACATGAGAGTCTAAGACCAGTTGAACCTCCTGAAAGAGACTGTTTCCTGTCAAGTACTTTCAAACAGGAAAGAGAGGCCCAGAATTCCAATTTTGAGTCTATGACAGGGCTTTGGTGATGTAGCTAACTTTGCGGTCCCTGTGCTCCTATAAGCAACCCCTGCACTTGCACACCTGTAAGAAGTCCCAGTGATGTCATTCATTCACCAAGATGGACTCTGGTGATTCCGTTACTTTACTCTGTTGCCATTTTCCTGTCTGGTGTGACACTTGTGCATGTCTCCCTAAGAATTGTGCCACATGACAACCAGATACAAGGAGTCCCGAAACCATATCTCCTGGAGGACCGGGTGACACACAATTTGAAGGCTAGCTCCCACTCTTTCTCTTCTTGCCCTATCACCCACTGGTGACAGATGCTATAAGTGGCTGGGGATAAATCCTCCTCCCACTGAGTCTGGCCATGATGTCACGGTGCAACTGAGCATGGCTGTAGATTGCACAACCAAGCCTCCCTTGGGAGCTGCCCAAGAGTTTTCAAATCATGAATGCAACATTAGAGGCCAGTTCCAGAATCGGAGCAGCACTAAGAATGAGAGAAGGGGGATGGAGAAATGGGTCCACAGTTAAGACTACTGCCTCCTTCTTCCAGAGGAGAAGAATTTGATTCCCAGCATCTACATAATGGCTCACAATTTTAACTTTAGTTTCAGAGGGTCCGATACCTCTTCTAGCTTCCCTGGACACTGCATATAGGTGGCATATATACATACATATGTATATACGTCTCATACATACATACATACATACATACATACATACATGCATACATAACACTTGTGCACATAAATTTTAAAAAGAAACAAAGTTCTGTACACCATTTTTATGAATATTTGTTATAAGAGGGAATGTATCAACACAAGACTGGGATCAAATTTGTTGAAATCAATAAAATGTCACTAACAGAAAAGCTAATGTTCCCATGTACCCTCATCACTATTACTCCCTCCCATAAGAGAAAAGATAGACAGGAACATAGTCGCTACTCCGGGTGTGGTATGAAAAGATTGCTAAGAACGCTATAGTAGACAAACACATCCCATCTCTCCCTCTACAGGTGGACTGAGCTATTGCTTCAAGGGACATTGCACAGCTCTCTGGGGACAAGTGTCCTGCCCAACCCCTTCCCAGAGGTCCCAGCATAAATGTTCTGCTCCAGTTACGGAGAGGGAGCAGCAGCCAATGTGTCAACAGGTCTGGAAAACCAGAGAGACAAATAAAGGAAGACCTGAAGTCAGATGGAGATGGGGAGCGAGAGTTATGAAATTTTCAAGCTCATTTTTATCATCTACAAACCTTCCCATAAACTCTGTCCCAGGTGGCTGGGCAAACACTTGAGCCTTGAAATGAAATCTTGGAGTTATTCTGTCACTCACACAGACTAAATCCATCCTGAATTGTGTAATAAACTTTAGCCTTTGGCATTTTATGATTTCAAGACTCTTATTGCCCTGCTTGTTTTCTGGTTTATCTCCTAAGCTATTTGTGTTTTCTTGATATTTTTTTGTGTAAACTTTTTGAAGAAGAAGAATTACATAAACTTCATGGCGAGGAAATGGCATTGTGCTGTGTTTTCATTACATGTAAATCTGAATTCTATTTTGCCTCATGTTTTTATTTTCTAAAAGATCTCCTAGAGTGCTATTTTGAATATATATATGTATATTATTATTATTTAGAAAATACCATTGGTGTGTGGATATATTAAGAAAGCTATAATTATGCAATTATTATCCCTACAAAAATATTTTAAAAGCATTTTCGTGTACATTTGTTTCAAATTCTCTAATGTGGACAAAAGACACAGGGCAAGAAAATACAATAAATACTATACAGGCACAGATTAGTCTCAGTGTGCTCCTCCTCCTCCTCCTCCTCCTCTTCCTCTTCCTCCTCCTCCTCCTCCTCTTCCTCCTTCTTCTCCTTCTCCTCTTCTCCCTCCTCCTCCTCCTCCTCCTCCTCTTCCAATTTCTTCTTTATATTCTTCATATTCTTGTCCAAAATGAATATATAAATCTGTATTTATAGATCTTCATGTGCATGTTTATGGATGAATGTGAGAGTGCTTGTCAGTATATGTGAAATACCTGTGTGTGTATATATCTACATGTATGAACATGCATACATGGTGCAACCATATTCTATGATGTTTTCTTTGCAGACCATGATGGGAATCTTAATTTCTCATTGCTTTGGACATTCTCCAAACCTGAAGGTCATGAGAAATACACACACACACACACACACACACACACACACACACACACACAATTTCTACTTATTATTGAGAGAGCACATTATGGGTTAATTATACAGAAACTTCCTGAATGATTTGCCCCCGCTTGTCTGCTGTTTAACTGGTTTTAAGTGATGCACACCTTAATGAAACACACTTGGACGATGCGTGTGTGTGACAGAATGTGCTGACCATACTGGGTCTTCTGGGCGACTGTGGAAGATATTGAGCACACAGTTGCAGGGAATTTGAGATTCCAAAATGTATTTTGCACTTCTCAGTTCTGCCTAGGTCCCACAGAAGAAGTATCAAACCAGATTGTGAAACAGCAATCAGAATAGAGAGAGAGAGAGAGAGAGAGAGAGAGAGAGAGAGAGAGAGAGAGAGAGAGAGAGAGAATACTTTACTAATAATTAGAAAGGTTCTGTTATGCCTCGTCATTCTGGAAATGTAAATAGTGGGGAACACCCAGAGTGCATATGGTGGTGTATGCCTGGGATCCAAGTGCTTGAGAAGCAAAAGTTCAAGACTACCTCAGCTACAGTATGAGTCTGAGGCTAGCTTATGCTGCAGGTGACCCCATTTAATAATAAAAAATATCCACAATTCACAATAACATGAGACAAAAGTATACAAGAAATAGTCTAGAATGTAGTGAAGTTAAAATCCATCTCTTTGGCACACTCTGATTATGACCTTAAGCCCAGATGCATCTCTGGAATCTGTATGTATTCTTATTTTTAACCACTAAGGGGAATTCAATAAAACCATAAACAATATATAATGGCCACTTTACTTTATTAAGTGTGGTGTGTGCTTCAATGAAGTCATCAGCGTCATAAAGATGATTCCAAAGTCCTCCTGGGTCTCAATCGTCCTTCTGCCCATCTTCATCCACCTATAGGAAAGCAGATGTGTTTTCTGTATGTGTAACATGATATCCGTTTCTTACCATTGGTTGTAGATGGGAACCTACCTGTTTGTATTTTCATCTAAGCTTCTTTCACTGAGCATAGGGACAGTAAATGCTCCTTGTTGTGTGTTGAAACTTATTCCTGTGATTAGTATTCAATCACAAAAGCACCCCTAAAAAATTTAATCATTGGCTAGCCATTTGATGAAGAAGATGATGATGATGTAGTAATAATAACTTTTTACTTTCCACTTACCTGTGTGGTGACAGTTACAGAGTTGATGTTTTGGAACTGATAAGATGGTTTAATGGGTAAACACACTTGCTCTTAAGGCTGAATTTAGTTCCTGAAACCCACATGATAAGAAAAAAAAATAACTGACTATGAACAATTGTCCTCTGACCTTCATACACATGTTATGCACACATTAAAAAATTGACTAGACAAAACAAAGAGGAAATTTGTTTTTCAGAAGTTTATCTTTTATTAGCCCAGAATCCAGTCTTTTGAAAGAACAGTGCTAATATTCATCTTTCAGATGACATAATTATTGTTAGAGTCTAGGTACATTTTCAACTGATGTAATTACTAATTATTAATGTTAGGATTTAAGTACATTATTGTATTGCATTTTATTGTTTTCTTACTGTTCTTGACAGTTTTCATGTTTCTGCTTCCCTGTAGGTAATTTCACATTTTAAAACTTTCTTTTGATTTATCAATAGTGTTACTCAAAGTATTCTTAATGTAACCAGTGGCAATTTTATGTGCACATGCACACACTTATGTAGTCTGGGTCTCTATTTCACTAGTTTGAATTGAAAGTATAGATATCTTTAGTTTGATGTTTGTAGGTGTTTTGGTGCATGTAGATCTGTGTATAATGTGGCTGCAGCACCCATAGGCACCATGAAGAGGGCAGCAGATGGTTTTGAGCCACCATGTGGGTGCTGGGAACCAAACCTGGGTCCCTCAAAAGAGGAGTCAGTGCTCTCTCATTGAGCTGTCTCTCCAGGCCCCTAAATATTTTTCTTTTGAAAGACATATTTTATGTGTATGTGTGTTTGCCTGCATGTCTGTATGTGCATGAAGTACCAGCACAGGCCAGAAGAAGACGTGAGATTCCTTGAAACTGGAGTTACAGGTGGTTATGAGTCTTCATGTGGGTTCTGGGAACTAAAACCCGGGTCCTTTGAAAGAACAACCAATGTTTTTAACCACTGAGCTATCTAACCTTACAGCCCACTCAAGTATAGAAATCTTGCACCCCCTTATTTTACCTTATTGATAACAGCTGTCTGAAGTTTTCTGTGCAAACACTAAAGACCACATTAGACAGTACTACTGTTTGGTTTTTTTTGTTTGTTTGTTTTGTTTTGTTTTGTTTTGGTTTGGTTTGGTTGGTTGTTTTGCCTGGATGATTAAATTTAATTTAGAAAATTCCAGGGGCATAATTGGAACCATATTTATGTAGTGTCATATGTAGTTTTGGTGCTGATTTCTGAGACTGCATGATGTCTTCATTTACCATTCATTCTGTCGCTACAGGGTCTTGCGCACGGTTCTTCTTTTGGAGTCTTTCTGCTGGTGACAACTTTAACCAATTTTCTTGGTTCCAAGAAAGTCTGAATCACCTACCCCTTCAAGCATGAAGAGTTATTTTCTCTGGCTATAGAGCTCTGACTGGATGGTTCTTGTGAGAGTTTGTATATGCTTGGGCCAGGGAGTGGCACTATTAGGAGGTGTGGCATTCTTGGAGTAGGTTAGTCACTGTGGGTGTGGGCTTTAAGACCCTCATCCTAGCTGTCTAGAAGTCAGTCTTCTCCTAGCAGCCTTCAGATGAAGATGTAGAACTCTCAGTTCCTCCTGTACCATGCCTGCCTGAATGCTGCCACGTTCCCGCCTTGATGTTAATGGACTGAAGCGCTGAACCTGTAAGCCAGCCCTAATTAAATGTTGTCCTTTATAAGAGTTACCTTGGCCATAGTGTCTCATAACAGCAGTAAAACCCCAACTAAGACAGCTCTCTTCCCTTTAGTGCTTAAGAAATGGTACCCCTTCCTTCTAGTTCTAGACAGTTCCTTGTCGTTTGAACTGCCCCTCCCCCAGGTCAAGCCCAGCTCGTCTCTCTGTTCAGGTTTCCCCTCTTTCTCTTAGTTTCCCACCAGCCTTCAGAGATCTTACCACGGGGTTATAGCTCAGGGGTAGAGCATCTGACTGCAGAGATCTTACCATTTTGTCCTGGTGTGTATTTCTCAGCTTTCACCCCACTCAGGGGCTTCTCGTTCTTCTTTCGAAGATTTGTATATTGCTTGTTCATCCTTTATTTTGTTTTATTACCAGATTTAGGGAGATTGCAGCCACTGCTTTTAGAACTCTTTCCAACACCACTTTTTTCTAATACCCACCCAGCATAGCACTGTAGTGCTAGGAATGTCCCATTGTCTATTACCAGACAGATTCTGGTCCTGATGCTGTTGTGCAGTTTTTCTTTCCCAGGCTCATTTACCAGGGATGCTGATAAATACAAAGCATCCCAGTGTCTGTGTGGGCCTGTGTATGTTTGCCCACAGCACGTGTCTGTGGGTATGCCTGAACCTGCCTATGTGCTATCATGTGTCTAGGTGCCTCTCTCATCTACCTGTCCAATGGCAAAGCATGTCCTACCTGCCCACAGATTCTCAGAATCTTTACATGGATTGTCCCTTCCACTGGGGACAAGCCACACATTCTTTATAATGTATATATAACTCTTCCATTGTTTCTAAGCTTGCCCCTGATTGTTCTGTAAAGCATTTTAAAGATGCCTCCTGTAAGATCCATGTCTGACCGCTCTAACACTTGCACACTGTTGAGTATATGGAAGAATTTCATTTATAGTTCCAGGGGGACAGATAGTAAAGATGGAGGAGGTATGTCTGCAGGTAGCTAGAGCAGGAGGCTGAGAATTCACATCTTCAACTATATACTTCCAGAGAAAGAACAAGAAATGGGTTGAGGCCATAACCCACCCCCCCCACCCCTGCTTCCCCTTCCAATGTTGCCCTTCCTCCAGCAAGGCTCCACCTCCAAGAGGTTCCATAACCTTACAAACAGCGCCACCAACTGGAGACTAACTGTTCATACATTTGAGCCTATGGAGGACATTTGTCATTCAAACCACACATTCTTTATAATGTATATATAACTCTTCCATTGTTTCTAAGCTTGCCCCTGATTGTTCTGTAAAGCATTTTAAAGATGCCTCCTGTAAGATCCATGTCTGACTGCTCTAACACTTGCACACTGTTGCCGTTGGCATATGGTTATTGTCTTTTCTCACTCCGGTTGGGTTATTCCCAGTTCTGGTATGACAAATGATTGCCAACTGATAACTGGGCATTTCAATTATTGTGTTAAAGATCTCCCTTATCTCTTCTGTTTTGCCTGGCCTCATCTGACACCCCTCCTATGAGAATTGGCACTTGTGTACCATAGCTAACAGATGGAGAAGGAAATCCAGTCTTCTCACATAGCCTTGTTATTGTTGGACGAGGACAGGTGATATGACAGAAGCTCCCCATTAAGCATCTATTGATAATGCCCTTGATTGGAACAGCAAAGCCGGTGGTCCACAGTGGTGCTGTGATGGGTAAGAGAGCTCCTAGTCTTGGCTGGGGTAGGAACTCAGACTCCTCAGTGGCCTCAACTGACATCCTGTGAGTGGAAGTGACTTATTATCACTTAGATTATAGCTCTTGGTTGCTGTTTGGCCTTCTCTGTCAGAGCCATACCAAATAGTACTGGACAGTCTAGTGAGGCACAAGTCCAGGCTCCCCATTTACCCTTTTCTGGCAGGACCACAATGTTCAGCATCGGGCTTTCATCTCACACCCGAGCTCTACTGCATCCAAAAGCAATGTGTGTGCTGAACGGATGTGACAGGGCTACTTGAGAGAAACTGGGGGTTTCCCACTCTTTAAGATTCCCTCGAGAGCCTCTCGCTCTTCCCAGCCACACCCATGGGATGGATGCCTTGTTCCTTTTCCCAAACTCTCTCCGCCAGCCCAGGAGCAGCTCTCAGATCCAGCACTGTAAAATGGGACGGGGCTCACATCTTCTCTGCTGTGTTTGGTCCATGCTCAGAGAGTTCTGGATTGATTGAGGGTCTGAGCAGATGGCATAGAATTGAGGATGTCTCAGGATGGGTCACGCATCAGCTGACATGTTTAACAAATACAAGGATTCTCAAAGCAGGACCCTCAAACGTGTCTCTTACGAAGTCAGTCATAGTTGACTAAGATTGCTGTGATATCTGGTGCCAGAAGCCACAAACCTCCCCACCTCTTACAAATCTCTGAAGATTAGGAGCTCTGCAGATTTGTCCAGACAGGTACATGCAGCAATAGAAAAGGCCCAGGCATCTGTTTAATGATGACTTTAATAGGAGTGTTTTCAGGATTGACTAGGTACTCCAGAGAAGTAAAAAAACTCCCTTGTTGCTATGTTCGCTAACTTGACTGTTTTCACCACCACTTGTTTCTGCTCCAGCCCCACAAAAAGTAAAACGTTCACCAAAGAAAGTGGCCCTAGACACTCAGAAGCCTACGAAACAAATACCAGGAGGCTGCTTGAGAGGGAGGCTAAATTAATCAGCACGAACTTCTACAGCCAGCCACATGTCCCCAGCCACATGCTGCACAAGCTATGAGAGGAGCAGGATATTGTGTATAATCGAGGGAAGGAGAAAAAGCAAGCTGAGAAAGACAGGGTGGAATTCTACAAATCACTGAAACACCCTATGCAGCCTTTTGTTACAGGTAAGAATACTTAAGCACACAGCCTCCACAGCTCTGTTGTCATACTTCAATTATCTTCTCACTTGGCACACGTTCATCTGGGTGAAAGGTCACTTTCTACTGTTAATTCCCTGGCGCCATGGATGAATCTGCGTCTCGAGTTCTCAGTCCCACGAAGGATGGGATGTGAGTTGTCCTCGGTAGAACCTTCAGCAGTCATTTTCCTTAGCTTGTTGTGAATGTCTTTGCCTTCAGGATCTGATTGAAGAATTAAACGTCCTTCAGAGCATCCGAGAATGGTGTGCCTCCCTCCAGCTCTCTGGAGGGCAGTCCCAGGGTTCTGCTCTGTGAAGAAGAGATAACATTTGTGAGCTGCCTGCCTGCTCTGTGCTGGGGACTGAATCTAATTGCAGTGTCTTACTGATGCTAACGAAGAGCTGGTACAATGGGCATTGCAGTCTCCGATTAATGATTCATGAACTCTGCAGCTCAGCAAAGAGAAGCGTCCCATCCAGGGACACTCAGAAGTGACAGCAGGGTTTCAGCTTATAGCTTGGGGGCTCTGAAATTCACATGATTTTCTCTCTGCGGAAAATTACTTATTCCTGAGTGCTAAAGAGACTTTCTCTGTCATTACATCACTCAGGGTGTAATTTAAGAAAAAAAACCAATATAAGTAAAATAAGTCACACAAACATATGCACATATACTCCACTCACATAGACACACACACACACACACACACACACACACCACTCACATAGGCACACACACACACATTTTCTGTTGCTCTGTGTGTTTCCATCTGATCTATCGAAGCATTTGATGGGCATCATGTTTCAAGCAGGATTGGGATCCTGGATTAATCTGTTAGTATCCCCCATTGGGTTTTCAACTGTTTCCATTGTTGAAGTTATTTGGTATCCATCCTATTCTGGGCATTTGAATTCATAACTAGGGCCCGAAAATTAGATCAGATACCACCATGAGCATTCAAGGTTTTTGTTTCAAGGTTTTTGTTGTTAATTTGGGGGTGTACATTTGGGAGCTTTCTGCAATGCAACGTGTAGGCAAATGATTGAAATAAAGAATGCTGCGCTCTTATGATAGAAATGTACGTGGGGTTGAATAAAGTCTGTAAGTGCTGTGTGTCTTACCAAAAAAAAAAAAAAAAAAAAAAAAAAAAGATAAGTGTGTCTGTCGGTCTGTGTGTCTGTGTCTGTGTCTCTGTGTGTGTGACTGTGTGTGTCTGTGTGTCTGTGTGATACCAAATGATTTGGGCTGATAGAAGTAGGAAGCCATGCAACCATCCTGCCAAGAAGAAAGATAATCTAAAGAGAGAGAGTTGTGCCACCGACACGGAAACAACTATCCCAAAGGAACTGGAAGTTGCCCTGGAATCTTATGTGGGTGGGAGAGAAGAGCTAAAGCCTAGTGCTAACCAGGGGGAACACTTGTCTTCTGGGAAGTAATATCACACAATTCTAACAACTGTCAGGCCATCTTGCTAAAGAGATCAGAAACTAGGGATGAGAGTCAGGACCGCACCTTGGCCAGGACAGCTTAGTGATGCACACATCTGTTTTAATCTAAACCATAGGTCAGGACCCAAAAGATAGACTTGGGGGGGGGGGTGACAGGACTTCTTTTTTATTCTTCTTCCCAAGATGGCCACACTGAAAAAAATCTCCTTTCTCTGTTCTTTGCTACCAGTGTTTGTTCAATTGGTGTATTGAGAATTGTCAGCTAAGCCCAGGTTGCTAGGGCTTCCAGAGCCCAAGTGTGTCTTAGTTGGGTTTCTAGTGCCGTGATGAAACACCATGACTGAAAGCAACTTGAGCAAGACAGGATTTATCTAGTTTATACTTAAAGCATCAATCCATCACCAAGGGAAGTCAAGATAGGACCTCATGACAGGAACCTGAAGGTAAGGGCTGACACAAAGACCATGGAAGCACACTATTTATTGACTTGCTCAGGTTGTTTTCTTGTACCACCAAGGACCACAATCCTGGGGGCAGCATAGCCCACAATGGGATGCAACACCCCCCCCCGTATTAATCACCCATTAAGAAAATGTCCCCACAGACTTGTCTACAGTCAGAGTCCACGGAAGCATTTTCTTGATTAGGATTTATTCTTCCCAGATGACCTTATCTTGTCTCAAGTTGACATAAAAATAGCCAGAACACCGTGGAAAGGTTTCATCAGCCTTGTCTTGATCCAGGATTTACATGGGTATCCCTGAGAGCTTCACAAGAGGAAGACTAGGATGGGTGATGATGATGGTGAGGAATCATGGCAGGGCTGAATCAGAGATGCACTGGCTAACAGTGGGGAGAGGATTCGAAGAGGCTTAATATAGGACTGGATGCTTTAACTGTATTTTGGGAGTAGAACGTTTTCTCGGATCAACCAGAAAGAACTGAAGGAGATCTTCCAAGCCAAATTAGTGAATGACATGTTTATCTATCCCTTAACTCCCAGACCCACTGGGCACTCAGAATCTCCATCTTACCATCAGTTGAAGTGCCTCCCCATGGCCCAGGCTTCACCCCAAGAGTCCCTACAAGGAGGTTGCGGCATCAACTCAGGCATAAAACTAGAATCAAGTTAAAACTAAAAACTTACCTTGTAAACAAATAGCTTTCTCTTGTCTTTAACATGGACTCAAACCATACCCAGGGTTAAAAGCAGCCATTCTTCTTCAATGGTGAGGGACTAAAAACCCACTGGGCACAAATATGAGCATGATTCATACTAGACTCCTGTACCCAGAACTGGTCACATCCCACTCACACCTCTGCCTCATATCTCTGTTTGACAGAGTCCCTCCCATCCCCCACCCCCCAACCTCCCGCTAGTTTATGTTTGAGAAAGTCTGTGCATGCAACCTCAGCTCCTGGGAGCTGCTGTTTGTCTGTCTGTCTGTTTTAGTGCACACAAAGAATGAACGGATGATTCTTGCTACTCATGAGCCGTGATAGCCAAGTTTACCAGAGAGCAAAAACAGGCAGAATACAAAGATGCCACAAAGGCTTAGCTCCCATTCCGCTCTGGGTATCTGGAGTCAACGGCACAGCTACTGTCTGCAGCCATCCTTACTGAGCCGATATTCAGTCAGTCCGTGTGTCCTTGCCCACAAGCTTTTGAAGTTCTTACTACAGGTACTCAAGCAGTGTGTTGATGACCTTCGATAATTTTCAGTATGTTTAGATAAGAGTTTAGTTCCCTGTTCGTCACATTTATTCATTGCATACACATTTTTTTTTTTTTTTTTTGGAACTACTGCCATGTAAGTAGGCTCTTCTCTAAACACTGAAAATGCCTCAGTAAATGAAACGGACAAAAATCTTCCCTCAACATGAATCTTAAATTCTGGAGTGAGGAGAGAACCAATGGCTTTTGTTCAGGTGTAATTTTATTTATTGTAAAACTAGTCTTAGTTTTAAAGATTATCTTTTAAAAACATTGATCACTACCACCACCACCATCATCATCATCATCACCACCATTGTTATTATTGAGCATATTTGAGTGTAAGTGCCTGTAGAGGCCAGAAGAGGGCAATCAGAACCCCTGTGGAGCTGGAATTGCAGGTAACTATGAACTGCTAGACCTGGATGCTAGGAGCAAGAGCAAAAGGAGCCCTTAACTGCTGAACTATCTTTCCAGCTCCTCAAGGATTCTTTTTATCTTTTCCCACCATCAAAGGTGCATGGGGGTGAGAGAGAGAGAGAGAGAGAGAGAGAGAGAGAGAGAGAGAGAGAGAGAGTTTTGGAGAGAGAGAAAGAGTATTCTTTGGGTATGATTCTGGAAGTAGTTAGGCTAAATAGAGGGTAGCTAATATGATCAAAATATACTGTATGCATAGATTTCCCAAAGAATTAGTAGAAATAATACATTTTTAAGCTATAAGAGATTTGCTTATTTGAATTTGATCTAAATAGCAATTGGTTTGGGATATTGATATTAACTCATGGAAGCTTCACTCTACCACTGGGTTCCTGAAATCTACCTGATGAGTCTCTCCAGCTTGTCTATTTGTTTTGGAGGCCAGTTGTAGAGTAACCCAAGTCAACCCTAGGTAGCCATATTAGTACCTTGTGGTAAAACACCATGACCAAGGTAACTTACAGAATCAAGGGTTTATTTGGGCTTATGGTTCCAGGGAGTTAGAGTCCATGTTGATGGCTTGTATATACTCAGCCCAGGGAGTGGCACTATTAGAAGGCGTGGCCCTGTTGGAGTAGGTGTGTCACTGTGGGTGTGGGCTTTAAGACCCTCATCCCAGCTGCCTGGAGGCCAGTATTCTGCTAGCAGCCTTCAGATGAAAATGTAGAACCTCAGCTCCTCCTGCACGGGGCCTGCCTGGATGCTGCCATGTTCCTGCCTTGGTGATAATGGACTGAACCTCTGAACATGTAAGCCAGCCCCAATTAAATGTAATCCTCCTAAGAGTTGCCTTGGTCACGGTGTCTGTTCACATCAGTAAAACCCTAACTAAGGTAGTCCATGATCGCAGATCAGAGTTGTAGAGGCAGGTAGCTGGAGCAGCAGCTGGATGACTCACAACTTGAACTTCAAGCACAAAGCAGAGAAGCTTCAAGACCCACCCCACTTTGGGTGGGTAGGCCACACCTCCTAAACCTACCCCAAAAGCGCCACCAACTGGAGATCATGTATTCAAACATCTAAGCCAATGAGGAACACTCTCATTCAAACCACTGCCATAGCCTAGGCTGATTTTGAACTCCTGATCCTTCTGCTCCACCATCTGAATGCTGGGATCACAAGCATGAACCACTTTGCCTTTTTATGTGGTGCTGGGGCACTGGACTCAGGACTTCCTGTGTGCTAGGTGAGTGTTCTAGCAACTGAGCCACTTATCCAGCCACAAGCTTCTCTGGGTTGACACGACATCCATGCCATATACAGTAAGACACTGGGTGTTTTAGGACACGGCCCAGTGGGCTCCCATCTCTGCCTAGAGACTGCAAGGCTCTGTGTGAATGACTGATGGAGACTTGAGTCGGCCAGCCCTTGCTTTCCTCTAATGAGGTCGTCTGCTTTCATTTCTGAGCAGTCCTTCTCGGACCATGATACCCAACACTCCTCCTTCCTCTACATCTCCTTAGACATCAATTTCTTGACAATTCTCCCAATTCTACATAGTGAAAACACCATTGTACATTGAGCAGAGGACTCCTTCACTCACACGCACCCTAATTCACTGTGTTACAGTCATGGCGTAAAGTATTTTTTATTTAATGAAAATTTTGATAATCAAAATATTTGAATCAAGGGCAGGGAGGTGCGAGTGGGTGGGTGGGCGGGTAGAGGAACACCCTCATAGAAGCAGGGGGGGGGAATGGGATAGGAGGGGTTATGGGAGGTGGGGGAGGGGAACCAGGCAAGGGGATATTTGAAATGTAAATAAAGAAAATAGCCAATAAAAAATTATTAAGAAAATACTTGTAATCTAATTTTCTCGTCAATCTTACAAAGTAGGTCACTGATTATTCTCACTGGACAGACAGACAGACAAACATGCCTAGAGAACTGCATAAACTACCAGCAGTCACAAAACTAACAAAGAGCAATCAAAACTGGACTGTGTGTCACTTGGCTTCAGAAAGCATACATTTTACTCATTTGATGTTCTTTGGATACAAGCTTTGTATAAACTTTCTTTTCTTTCTCTTTCTTTTCAATTTGTACAAGAGCACACACTGTAAAATGCATTTCGGTGCTAGACCTATTTAAAATAAAGCAGATGACCCGTGGTTTTGTTCAACACAGGAGTAGCACACACAGCAACTTTAATGCTAAGAAAGTGGAGTTTTCACAAAATGTACAAAGGAACACTAATGTGGGAAAACCAGCTGAGGTAGTGAACAAGACCTCTGGCCTGCACTGAGATGGACTGGGCTGAAATTCGAGCTTTGCAGCTCACTGATTGTTATGCACGGCTGGAGGCTCAAAATAACCCGTGACTCAGTTTCCTTGTGTGTGACAAGAACTATGGTCATTATTGGGGCTGAGCTGGTATTCTAGCTCAATCTCTGTTGCTGTGATAAACACCTGTGAGGAAAGGATTTATTTGACTTACACCTTCAAGTCACGGTCTGTCGCTAAAGGAAGTTGAGCAGAAACTCAAGTAGGAGCGGAGGCAGAAGTCATAGAGGCACACTGCTTACTGGCTTTCGTCCTCTGGCTTGCTCATGTACATTCCTTATACAGCCCAGGCCCATGTGCATAGGGATTGAACTGCCCAGAGTGGGCTAGACCCTCCTCCATCCATTAGCAGTTAAGAAAATACCTCACAGACATGGTCATAGGCTAAGCTGATCTGATAGTTCTGCAGCTGAGGTTCTCTCTTCCCAGGTGACTCTAGGTTAGTGTCACTTTGCCCCCAGAAGCTGACTATAACAACTGGTATTCTGAATGTGAGATGCTTAGCCAGCATGCAATAGACGGTAGAAGATCCATAAACTCTACCACAGAAATCCATGCGAGTGAAGAAGAGAAGATACACAGAAAACTAGAGAAAGAAGCAAAGCGGAATGTGGTAGTCGTTGTGTTGTTGCTAGGACAACACACCTGATAAAGGCAACTTAAGAAAGAATGCATTTGTCTCGGCTCACAGTATGAGAGCACAGTCCATCGTGGCAGGGAAGTCGTGATGGCAGGAGTGTGAAGCTGCTGGTGGAGTGTCATCCACAGTAAAGAGATGAATGTTTAGTTCATCTGTAGGGAAAGCAGGATGGTGCAAAAGACAGAAAAACAGAGACGATGCTTTTGAAGAAAGAAGAAGAAAGTCCAACATGTCCACTAGTTCTTTTTTTAGTGTGTGTGTGTGTGTGTGTGTGTGTGTGTGTTTTCCACAGGGAGCTTGTAGAAGCCAGAACACATTTAGAAGTTGGTTCTCTCCTTCCTCTATGCACAACAGGATCAAACTCAGGTCGTGAGGCTTGGCAGTAAGTGCCTTTAATCACTGAGCCATCATTGGTTTTCATTTTAACTGTAGACTCTGAGTGTGTCTAACTCGAGGCCTGCACAGATAATGAGCAGGTAATGTATATCACTGTGACCAGCGGCACTTTGTAGTTGGAGGAGGATGAGCCTGGCAGCAGGCAGGTTCGGATTGCCTCACAGTTCACCAGAGGAAGAATAGAAATGGTGGATCAGAAGCTCAGCATCCATCAAGTGCCTCTTTGCTCATGGCCACTAGCCTTGGCAGCATAGAGACTCCCTTTTTCCAGCATAACACTGCTGACCACTATTCTGTTTCCACAGAGGAAGGTTTAGTTTACAGGTGGAGCTGGGCACTCAACTCCCTTACAAACATCTTTGAAGCGCTTGCTCTGCCAGGCACCATGCCCTGCGCTTAGCATGCAGGTTGGCCATTCATTTCATTCTCCCCACGAAACCATGGCGCAGGAACTTTGATTGTGGAAGGTGTATGAGCATCCCACGGCTTATATTTAATGTTAAAAATTCCCTGCCATCCAGACAAAATAGATGTACTCAAATTTTATATATATATGTGTGTATATATATATATATATATATATATATATATATATATATATCCCATAATTTACACCTGTTTCTCTTTTGCTGATGGATAAGCACCCTGAGGATACCACTTGGCCACTCACTGCGCTGTCACCAAGAGTGCTTCTGCATTCGCTTGGGCATCGCTGTGGGCAGAGAGCCACACCTCACACAAAAGGGGCCTCACTCAGAGGGGCAGATGAGCTTGTTAATGAAAGGGATGGAAATTGGAGCCTTAATGAGCTACTGTATCATAAATGAGTGCAAATTACATTGTCAGTCTATTTACAATTTCACATGGCATGAAGCCTTGTAATTATGTCTATTCAATTATTGCATTCAGAGGCCTTTTCAGTATGGGCCTCTCACCATGGCCAAAACCCACTTGGAAGCTTCTGCATCCATGGATGTTAGAACCAGCTCAGCCAGGATCCTGCACCCAACACCCTGAAATAAAAATGTGGTTGAGGGGCTGAGGAAGGACTGATGTTAGAATACAGAAGCTTGGGCCCTGTGAGATGGCTTAGTGGGTAAAGGTGCTTGCCACCAAGCCTGGCAGCCTGAGTTCGATCCCCGGAACCCACACAGTAAAAGAAGAGAACCAACTCCTACAAGTTATATTCTGACCTCCATACAAACACCATAGCATACTTATATCCCTTACTGATTGACAGATAGATAGATAGATAGATAGATAGATAGATAGATAGATAGACAGATAGATAGATGATAGACAGATAGATGATAAGGTGATAGATAATAGGTAGATGACAGACAGAGAGACAGACAGACAAGTGTATGGGATGGATGGATAGATAGATAGATAGATAGATAGATAGATAGATAGATAGATAGATAGATAGATAGAAAATAGACAGACAGATAGATAATAAGGTGATAGTAGGTAGATGACAGAGAGACAGACAGACAGGTGTATGGGTAGAAAGAAAGAAAGAAAGAAAGAAAGAAAGAAAGAAAGAAAGAAAGAAAGAAAGAAAGAAAGAAGAAAAGAAAGGAAGGAAGGAAGAAAGAAAGAAAGAGAGGTGGATAGATAGATAGATAGACAGGCAGACAGACAGACAGACAGAGTTACTTTGAAAGACAGGAGTTCATTGGGAGACATCCTCTGAGAATGACAACATGGCCACCATGTAAACTTTGAATATCTGAGAAATCAGGTCAGCAAAATCCTTCCAAGGGAAAAAAAATGGCTTGATATAAACTAAAACCAGATATTTCTTCAAGAATTTAAAATCCATTTGGAGACAGGATCTTTTTTTTCCCCCCTCATAAATGCTGTTAACATTTTGGTACATTTATCTAAAAAGAACTAATTTCTAAATATGCATATACCACCACATCAGGTCTTAAATATTAATGATAATTTTTACATCATCATATCACTAATACCTAGTAAAGTGGTGGATGCATGTACTCTCAGCACACAGGAGGCTGAGGCAGGAGAATTATAAGTTCCAGGCAAGCCTGGGCTACAAAGCAAGCCTGTCTTTGGTTGCTTTCCATTGCTGTGATAAGAAAATGACCAAAAGTAACTTGGGAAGAAAGAGGTTTATTTCACCTTATCAGGTTTGCTTTACTGTCATGAAGGAAAGTTAGTTACCGGCTTATATCCCATGGCTTGCTCAGCCTGCCTTTTTTTTTTTTTTTTTTTTTTTTTTTTTTTTTTTTTTTTTTTTTTTTTTTTTTTTTTTNCTGGAACTCACTCTGTAGACCAGGCTGGCCTCGAACTCAGAAATCCGCCTGCCTCTGCCTCCCAAGTGCTGGGATTAAAGGCATGTGCCACCACCGCCGCTCAGCCTGCTTCTTTATAGCACCCAGTACCACCAATCCAGAGGTGCTATCACCCACAGTAGGGGCTGGGCCCTCCCACATCCATCAGCCATTAAGATAATGCCTCACAGACATGAACACAGGAAAATTTGATCTAGACGATTCTTCAACTGAGGATCTCTCTCTCTTCCCAGGTTTGTGTCAAGTTTTGTGTCTAGGCTTATTGTCAAGTTGACAACTGAGTTGAACTATGGTAATAAGGATTTAAACTCAAGTTTTCCTGAAAGCCCTTTACCTACAGCGCCATTTCCCAGCCCCACCCACCTCTTTGTTTGCCACTGAGGCTGGTGGGAGATAGCTCCCCTCTAAGTGCAAGTGGAGGGTTTCCCACAGGGTCCCACCCACTCGCAGGGGATCCTTACGTCATGCTAACTAGTGACAGGCTGTCCCCAAAGCTATTCACTATCATGCATTAATTACAAACTGTATCTTCTGGGTGCTGGAATTCTGGCTGCGGAGGCTGTTAGGCAAGGAAGAGACTCTAATTGAGTTTTTACGACAATGAAGACAGTTGAAGGAAATAAACACAGCAGAGAAATAGCAGTGTGGCGCTGAGCTTCAATATTGCCTCTCCCCGCCACCCAGGCTCCTGCCACTGCGGCTTATATGCTCATATTTCCTCAGCAAAACCATCCATCCTTGAAGGTAGAAGTATATTTTACCATCAAAAATCCCTTTCTGCTTTCCCAACACTTATAACCCAATTTTCACCGAAGGTGGAAATAGTGCTCCCACCGGCCCCGTCGCAACTGATGAAGGATGGCGGTCACTAGTATCGATTTTCCCCCCCTCCCACCTCCCTTCTTCAGTTCCCAGAAGCTGTGTGAGGAACAGGGCTCCCATTCTCCTCTGACAGTTCTGTGCCCATGATGGAGTAACCGGTAACCAGCACTGTGAAGAAGAATGGAAGTAACTTTAAACAGCAAGATCGCCAAAGGACCCAACAACTTAATATATCTGAGGAACAGCATGAGGTGGGCATGTTCAGAGGAGAGGCGTGGGACTTCTCACGCGCACCAGAAAATTACTTCTCAATCACTCATGATAGAAAAAGAGCCCTGTCGGACTCGAAGAGTCTCCACCCACCCCCACACCCACCCCTGCCCCCGCCCCGCGCCGTTTTCCTAGATCCAGACAAGAAAAGACTCTCTGATGAGGAATTCTGGATCACGGCAACTGTACTTGTCATAACTCGAATGAGAAATAGTCCAGATATTTTCTACGGTTAAAGAAGCAGTGTTACAGAAGCCGAGGGACTGGTTTAGTCAGGATCTTCCATGCAAACAGGAGGACCTGAGATCCAATTGCCAGCATCCTTGTAGAAAAGACAGGCGTGAGAGTATGGGTCGGAAAAGCACTGGGTTGTAGGACAGGGAAAGGCAGATCTTTGGAGCTCCCTGGAAGCTACGCTAGCTGACTGGTGAGCTCTGGATTCCATGAGAGACCATGTCTCAAAAAATATAACCAGTGAACTAACTGGTTAGTCGGATTACTTGGGTTTTGTCCCAGAAACCCACATGGAGGAAGAAGAATCTGACTCCAAAACACTTAAAAAAAATTCATCAAATATTTTTATTCTAAAAGGTATGCTGGGCATGCTGGCGCACGCCTTTAATCCCAGCACTCGGGAGGCAGAGGCGGGCAGATTTCTGAGTTCGAGGCCAGCCTGGTTTACAAAGTGAATTCCAGGACAGCCAGGGTTATACAGAGAAACCCTGTCTCGAAAAACCAAAAAAAAAAAAAAAAAAGTAATTCATCCAATAGTCCAGAATTAAATAGAAAACCACTGCCCATTCAGAGATTAACAGTAAACGGTGGGAGCTGGTTTTGTCCTGGTGTTCCTGGGATTTGTTACAGGCTACTGTGTGAGCCATCAGTAGTATGTTTCTTCCCTGGGAGATTGTTTCTTTGTGAATTAGGTACTGGGACTGGCAGTGTCCTTTGAAGATGGACTGCTTGACTGTTTGCAGTGTGACCGATGAGAAATTACCAGCTGACATGTTTGCTCTGAGTGTGAATGCTGTGCGCTGTGTGTTTAGCCAGCAATGCGCTCAGCGCATACTGCCTTCTGGCACCGCCATAATGCTTTATGAGGGAAGTAAGTTACGTACTGCTGTTATGCCTAGATGCTTCAGGACCTAAAAATCGGGGAAGGAGGATAAACAGTAATAAGGAAATACGAATGTGTTTACTGTCTGCTGTTTTCATTATAAACCAAGAAGGACACAAAAGTTGTAGAGTATGATTTCAAATCACCCCCAAGAACATATCCCAGACATTCCTAACCTACAATAAATGCATGTCCTTGGATCTAGGTCAACATTTATATGCAATGAAGACACACCTTCTAAAATTTCCTGGGGGAAACAGACTGAAATGAAACCATTTCCCCAGGTTCCACTTGCTTACTGTTTATTTTTTCCAAGTTTCATTTTATTTTTATTTATAGGTACTTGTCTGTGCAGATGCATATAGAAGCCAGAAGAGGAACCAGCTGCAGGCGGTTGTGAGCGGCAGGAATACAGGTGCTGGGAACTGAACTCGGGTCTTTTTCAAGGGCAGCACAATGGAGTTGGCTTATTAAGAATCTCCTCTCTCCAGCCCGAGAGAGGAGATTCTTAATAAGGAAATATCTAGATCAGGTTGTCCCGTGGGCATGTCCGTGAGAGACTGTCTAAATGTTGGAAGAAGACCCAGCCCACTGTGGGAGGCACCATTCCCTATGCAGGGAATGGTGAGGCTAACAATCATGTTTTCTTTTGAAGCCTCTGACTCTTTTATTACTCCTGGCTTTGACCCTCAGCATTTATTATATAGGAATTTCCTCCCCTTCACTCCCTGATCTCATATAGCCCAGACTGGCTTTGAACTCTGGATCCTCCTTGCCTTGCCTCCTGAGTTCTGGCATTAGAGGTATGTATCCACCCATCCAGTTTATAGGAATAAACCCAGGGCCCTGTGCATGATGAGCAAGCACTCTATCAAGTGAGAGACATTCCCAGCTCTGGATGAAAAGCACCTTTACTGGCTGGTGTGCTGTAAACCCCAATTGTTTTGAGTTTTTCATGTTGCCTCAAAGCTTGAAGAGATTGTTTTGGGTGTGGATTTTTCAGTCACAGTTAAATCATCAGAAACGGGATGCAGAGTTTAGCATCAGCAGGAAGACATTTGAGATAGCCTGAATTGCAGACACACCACAATATCCAAAAGTGGGACACAAGGCAGCCTCCTTGGGGAAGAAGTTACAGTGTGCACCTGAGAGCCAAAGCTGAATAGCTGAAGCTTTGAGCCATAGGCTCCCACACAGATAAACGTCTCATTTTTTCTGAAACATGCAACTTCAAAAATGTAGCCTTTCCTCTATGCTCATTAATTTTATCTTCAGAAATAAAGTCAGGGGTGGAGAGGTGACTTAGCAATTAAGAGCACTTATTACTCCTACAGAGAACCAGAGTCCGGTGAACAGCACCCACATTGAGACTCATATTGCCTGTAATGCCAGCTATAGGAAATCCAATGCCCTCTTCTGGCCTTTGTGGGTACTATACTCAAACATGCACACACCCACACAAATATACATACATAAGCATAAATAAAAATAATAAACCTTTTTATCTAAAAAACTAAAATTCAGCGTGTTTCAAAGGTAGAAAATATACTCTGTTATGACATACTAATTTACTAATTATAATATCCTTAATTACTAGCACTATAACCACTTGGTTTAAATGACTGGCCAATTGATTAGTTGTTAGATTGACTGGTAGCCCTAATACTTCTCATGTTGACCTGGTTCTTTTTCACATCTATTTTTGACGGAATATTAGACAATATGAATTTTACCGTATTAACGGACAGATACTGATACATTCTCAGAAATGCACATTTGTTCTAACGTCCAATCGTTACTTAAATCACTGTGATTTATTTAGGTCCTGATTTTTATTTAGCTGGACCAGAAGAGTACTCACTCCAGAGTTAAGTGTTCCCAACCAACAAGGCACAAACCTTAGGTGGACTCTACCAATACTGATGGCTCAGTGAAGTTTGTTGATATACCCTGCTCCCAGCAGCCTTTGCTCTGTTCCCAGCAGCCTTAGCACCAGGCCCTGACAGAGGCCGTTCTCCATTACAGTTCTCTTCTGGGTCTCAGGGTTAATTTTCTCATACTCACATATTCACATATTAACAGGTACTCAGCTGAATAACCCTGTCTCCTCAGCCCCTCCCAGGAATCCTGCTTTTGTCAGCTCTCTCCTGCCTATTCCTTCATTCCCCAAACAGTAGTTTCTGGATTCTTCCTGCAGCTTGGGAATTTTTGATGGGTTGCATTCCTGAGGACACACCTGGGTCTCTACCCTGTGCTTGCAAACTCCAGACAACAAGCTGCAAGGGGCTAACGACAAACTACACAGCTCTGCTCATTTGAACCTCTTCTTTTTCTCCTTTGTTGATTTATTTTTGGAGTTATTACCAGTGATCTTTCATATATTTTATCTGCTTCTGCTGTTGTTTCCAGTATGTGGCTAAAATTTGTATCTGTAACTTCATTTTTTTTTTGTTAGACATAATATTTGCTATGGATATTTTTTCAAGAATTCCTTCATGCACTTTTGAAAATGCTTTGATATCGTAAATGAAACACTCCCACTGAGGCCCAAATTAAAAGACGCTCCGTCACTAAATCACATCAGAGATTCAACAAAAAAGATTGAAAAACTCATTTTAAACTCATTACAGACATCCCCGAACCGGCAGGGATTGTTGACAAGTAGCAGCCTGTGTCCTTGATCAAAGCTGCTATGAGCTGTTTGCAGAGCAGGCTAGTCTAAAGGCAGTGTCTTCCTGTGCACTTGAGGTTGGCTTAATGTATAAGCAAAGTCCCACTGGGCTCAAGCCAATCACAGGAGGGAGTGTACAACACAACACCACCTGACATCATCAGACTGGAGAGGTGGCTGGGGTGGGGGAAGGGGGTGGGGGGTTTAGAGCATTGACTGCTCATACAGAGTTCAATTCCCAGCACTCACATGAAAGCTCACATCCATGTGATAACTCCAGCTCTGGGGGAATCTGTCGCCCTCTTGTGGCCTCTATGAGCACCTGCACTCACGTGGTGTACATACAGTATCAATCATTTACATAAGTATGAGCCGATTGCCAGGGCTGAGAGTTTTGAGTGTCTTGCACTGCCTGATTTAATAAAAGTAATAACTTTTAGAAAGATACCCTTCCAATTCCCCCACTTCCAGAGGGGGAAGTTGGAGGCTAAGGAGATTAACAGCTCTAAACAGAACATCTACACACCCTGCTCCCAGATCCAGAGAGCGTAGCAGAAGAAGGATTAGGAAGATTGTAAGCTTCTGGGGGTAGGAGGAAAGCTGTGAAACGCTGTCTATATGATATGACCTGGTCATTGCATCCATGAGCAGACAGTCACAGCATCTGATGTTAACTCCACAAGACCTTCACATACACACACACACACACACACACACACACACACACACACGTTGCAACTAAGAAGGAGGATACTAGAGACATGGCTTGGAGGTTAAGAGCATTTCTTGTTTCTGTGTTCCCAGCATCTAGCTCAAATAGTTCACAACATCTTGTAATTCTAGGTCCAGAGGTTCCAACACCCTCTACTGGCATCCACAGGTACTAACATACATGGATGGTGGCACACGTCTTTAATCCCAGCACTTGGGAGGCAGAGGCAGGCAGATTTCTGAGTTCGAGGCCAGCCTGGTCTACAGAGTGAGTTCCAGGACAGCCAGGGCTACACAGAGAAACCCTGTCTCAGGAAAAAAAATAATAAAATAAAATAAAATATAAATCTTTAAGGAGAGCAGGATGGGAAAAACAAGGCATCAGCAGAAATGCCAGAAGGACAGGAGATGATAATGGGGGGGGAGCGTTCACCCTCCATCATAATTATAATTCATCACAACATTGTAGAATTATCAGAAGTGAAAAATGGATACAGTAGCTGTGTAATCCTCATATAGCAAGCAATAGAAGTGAGACTCAAAGAAACTCTGACTGCAAATTGCATGTGAGCGCCCTCTGCTTTGCCTCCCTGGGTAAAAAGAGGGACTTACGGTGTGTCAAAAGGCCCTTTCCACCGTCTTCCCCTCACATGCGCTGCTCTTTACGAGAGAACAACACCGCTTTCCTACCTGCCTCTCGGCCACCCTTTCAGTCGCCTATGGAAATCGTACTAAAGAGGCACAAATGAACAATAGCAGTGTTGGCAAAATCAATATTTACTATAGATCACACAGCATAAACATCGCACAGCATATTAGGATAAAATGTGAGCTGCCATAATCTGCACGCTATGGGGAAATTATCACGGCAAAATAGCCTCAGTAAATATTTACTAGGACGGTGTACCTGGAACCGTGTCTAATATCCTATCTCAACTAGTGTATTAGTCAGGGTTCTCCAGGGAAAGAGACCCAGTAGGGTTTATATAGGTCTATAAAGAGAGATTTATTATAGGAATTGGTTCATACCATTACGGAGGCAGAGAAACCCCACAGTATGTCATACTTAAGCCAGAGAGACAGAAAAGCGCAAGGTGTAATTTAGTCTGAGGTTGAAATGCTGTGCTCATGGCAAGAGATGGAAATTGTGAGGGGATGGTGGGGGCGGGCGTATAAGTCCAGAGCAAGGACTGAGTGGGGAGGGGATGGAGAGACCTGTGTCCACACCTAACGGATAGGTGTGCTGGTTAGATTTCATTGGTTCTCTTGTTCCTTTGACACAAGCTAGAGTTGTTTGAGAAGAGAGAACCTCAATTAAGAAATGCCTCCCTCAGATTGGCCTGTAGGTAAGTCGGTGGGGTATTGTCTTGAACAATGATTGGTGTGGGGAAGGCCCAGTGCCCAGCTTACTGTGGGCGATGCCCCCCTTGAGCAGGTCCTAGGTTCTATAAGGAGGCAAGCCCTGAGAAGCAAGCCAATAAGCAGCACCCCTCCATGGCTTCTGCTTCAACTCCTACCTTCAGGTTTCTGTCCTGAGCTCATGCCCTGACCTCCCTTCATGAAGGACTGTGATGGGGACATGGAACCCAAATTAACCATTTCCTCCCCAAGTTACTTTTGGTCATGGAGCTCAGCACAGCAATAGATGTTCAACTAGGATGACACACAAAAATAAATGCAAGCATGTGTGTGTGCGTGTACACACGTGTACACACACACACACACACACACACACGAATCCCAAATTGACACACAATATGAACCAACCACAAGTTGACATATAAAACGCATAAAATCAACCGTAACTACAAACTTAAAATTCTTTTTTCTTAATGTTGTCATATGTGTGTGTGTGTGTGTGTGTGTGTGTGTGTGTGTGTGTGTGTGTGTTCAGGGCTACTTGGTATTGAATAGCCGATTGGTGTGCCATACCTGGGGAAGACTCTTTCTCCCACTGTCAGCATTCTTTGGTTTTCTGCAGTTCTAGTCATGAGTGCAGATGCCAGCCTCTCTTCCCTGGCACTCAGACTGATCCACGTGCTGAGACTTGGAGCCTCTTTCTAGATCAGTGCAACTGATTTCAAGTGGGATACTCCCTGACGCACTGGGTGATGCTCCTACGGACTTCGAAGTGCATGGACAACCTGTGTGGGGGATGGGGAAAACAGCTGAGTAAATGAATCTTCCCCTCCATCCGTCAACCACTCTGAGAATCCACCGATATTTATTACACTCATTCCCCATAGCATGTGCACTGGCTGCTTTTGTGTGCCAACTTGACACAAGTTGGAGTTATCACAGAGAACCTCCCTTGAGGAAAGGCCTCCATGAGACCCAGCTGTAAGGCATTTTCTCAGTTAGTGACCAAGAGGGGAGGGCCCAGTCCATGGTGGGCGATGCCATCCCTGGCCTGGTGGTCCTGGGTTCTATAGGAAAGCAAGCTGAGCAAGCCAGAGGGCATGATCCAGTAAGCAGCACCCCTCCATGGCCTCTGCATCAGCTCCTGTCTCCAAGTTCCTGCCTTGTGTGAGTCCCTTTCCTGACTTCCTTTGGTAATGAACATACCACTCACCTCTCCCTCCCTCTTCCCCTGGGTACACATGCACACCACACACCTCACACAGACATACTCGCTACATCGCACATAGATGGGTACGCACACACTGTACTGGCTGGTTTTGTGTCAACTTGACACAAGCTGGAGTTATCACAAGTTGAGGAAATGTCTCCATGAGACCCAGCTGTAAGGCATTTTCTTAGTAATCAAGTATGGGAGGGCCCCTTGTGGGTGGTGCCATTCATGGGCTGGTAGTCTTGGGTTCTATAAGAAAGCAGACTGAGCAAGCCAGGGGAAGCAAACCAGGAAGTAACATCCCTCCATGGCCTCTGCATCAGCTCCTGCTTCCTGACCTGCTGGAGTTCCAGTCCTGACTTCCTTTTGGTGATGAACAGCAATGTGGAAGTGTAAGCTGAATAAACCCTTTCCTCCCCAACTTGCTTCTCGGTCATGATGTTCTGTGCAGGAATACAAACTCTGACTGAGACAGCATGTTTTGAAGTTGGACTCTTCATCTGTCTCAGAACTTCATCAGCACAGCTGCGGTGTGCATTTTTTGAGAGGACATGATGGGCTGCTTTTGCACTTACTTTGGAGGATAATTTCCTTTGAATAGGCTGCATAGTCTTAACAACACAAGGCTTGACCAGGGTACATAGCATCTTCCATCTCAGGAGCTGTCTATCTTCCCTCATGATATGAATTATGGGCGTTTACTAGAGTTCTCCCACACACACACAAAAAAGCAATGAACCAGATAGGTATATCCCTCCCTAGCTGTAGACAAGCTTTGACTGTTTGGATACCCCAAATCTGGCAGGGGAGGGCTAGGTCCACAAACCTACAGAAGAATCAATACACTGTAATGAGAGATGGGAGTGGATATTTGAACTATAAAGAAATAGCTTAAAGACCTATTCTTTTTCTGGGGCAGAACACAGTGGCAGTGCACTAGCTGAGCCTGCAGTGTTTTGGCTTCAATCCCCAGCACATACAGAAAAAGGAGTTTAATATTTCTGGTCAGCAAAAAGCAGGTGGGTGGGGAAGCATGCGTGTGACCCACTTTCTGCTGCTGTCATTGAAGCAGGCTCAGGATCGCAGGGAACTTGCTTTGTCTCTCTTCTCTTTGCTGAGCACAAATGCCACTTAGCCTAGATTGGACCAGACTTTCTGCTGTCTACCTCTGGTCTTAAGAATAAAATTAAGGAGGTGACAGCTAAGAAATGTGTTTCCAGCAGACCGTTCCTGACAAGCCTTTTCTTTATGGGTGAATTAGAAAGATGCACTGCTCAAAAGATAACTACAGATTCCTCCCGGGAAGAGAGGGTCCATCTTGGTTATAGAACCTCTGCCTCCTTCAAATGTGCACTTGTAATTCTAGCATTACAGGGAGGCTGGGGACAGGCAGATCCTCAACCCCACCAGTCACCTAGCTTATCTGATCAACGATCCTCAGAGCTGTGAGAAACTCTGCCTCAAAAGCCAGGGTCCTGAAAATCAAACAAACAAACAAACAAACAAAAAACCCCCAAAACGACACCAAGGTTGACCTCTGACCTCCATGTACACGTGCTAGCTCACCCCGGAGCAGGCATATACAAAAATAAGATCATAAGTAAATAAAAATCAAAGCGGAAGATGTGCTTTATTGGTTTTCTGGCTCCTGTGACGATGTCTAGGACTGAGGTAGCATCAGAGGGAGGAGCTGGGGAAGGGGGCCGTGGTGAGACACAACTGAGCCAATTATAATTTTATCTTTCCATCTCTCTCCTGTTTCCCAAGCTTTGTATTGGAGATGTGAGAAAGGCATAGGCAAAATATAAGATGCAGCAGACTTTGGGTAGGTAAATATTATGGAGTAAAGATTGCCAACCTAGTTGTTGTTGTTTTGTTTTGTTTTAACTAAGTGCAAACAGAATAATAGATTTATAAAGAAAATGGTGCTGGGCAGGGGAGTACGCTTGGTGGGCAGCTTGCAAGAGGAACATGGGAAGGAGGAGACTCCATACTTCCCAACAAAAAGAATTAGAAAGGTTTTACTTAGACCTTGTCAATCACCCTGATATGTTTGCTATCTATAGCATTTCTGCATCAAACTACCACACTATACCCCCAAACACACATGATCTCATTATTTTTCTATTTAAATTAAATAAGAAACATTGTAATTAAAAAACAAAAAACAAAACCCTCTTACCACCCTGAAACAGACAAGGAAGGATATATACAATATAATATCCTTAAAAACGAAAGTCACACTGCCATCTTCAAGACTGTGGATGAACCCGGAGGAGACAATAATAAATGAAACAAGTCAATCACAGGATGAAGTGTCAGGTACACTCATAGGAATAGAGAAGAATTGCGACTTCCAGGGCCTGGTGATGAATTGGACATCACTGTTCACCACATGCAACTTTCCTTTCTACGAAAAGTTCTACAGCTCTTCTGCAGGTCTGGGATTAGCTCCCTTTACAGAGGGCTTGCCTAGTGGGCAGAGACCCTGGTTTTCTGTCCCCCAGCCCCACATAAATCATGTCTGTAATCTTAACAGCTGGAAGCTTGGTAGGTGGAAGCAGGAAGACAAAGAGGGAAGGCTTCATAGCAATTTCAAGGCCAGCCTGGGCTACATAAGACCTCATGTAATGAAGGAGAAAGAAGGTGAGTTCTGTTCAATAACATGATGAATACACACAAGGGTGGTATGCTTAAAGTCAGAGCATATACCCACTCTTAAATATTCATACTACACTAAAAAAATTAAATAGCTAAAAAACTTAAAATAGCTAATAATAATAATAATAATAATAATAATAATAATAATAATAGAATTTCTTAATGATAGTCTTGCTTTCCCACCAGGGAATTCTAGTCATTTTGGCCTTTAGTGGGATCAAGACTGGTTACTGAGGGCATTCCCTTTACTGTTGAGTCCACTCTAAGCCTCTTCCAGTCAAAATGGCCAGACACTAGCAATTTCACATTGCCCCCATAGCAGCAGGCACAAGCCAACCAATGTTGGCTCATATCAGTCTGCTTGTGGTAGACCCCTGCCATTGTTAATACTGACTCCAAACTAGAGGAGCTCTAGAGCCACCTAGGAGACAAAGGTCTCTGGGTGTACCTCTGAAGGAGTGGCCAGGTTTGCATCTCTGTGGCTGAGGCAGGAACCCTGACTAAAATCAGCCTGGGGAGGAAAGAGTTCATTTGGCTTACAGAGTCCACCATGGAAAGAAGTCAGGCCAGGAACTCAGGGCAGGAATTGAAGCAGAGGCCATGGAGTATCAATATTTATTAGCTTGCTCTCCATCACTTGTTCAGCCTGCTTTCTTACAGCAACCCAGGACCACCGGCCTGGGGATGGCACCATCCACAGTGGACTGGGCCCTCCCACCGCAATCATTACTTAAGACAGTACCCCCACAGTCTTGCCCGCAGGTCAACCTAATGGAGGCAGTTAAGACTGCCGTTTCCCAGGGGTGTCCAGATTTATGTCAAGTTGCTAAAAACTAAGACAGGGAATTTCTAAACTAGATTAATTGAAGGAGGCTGCACACCAACCAAGAGCAGCAGCATCCCACAGTCGAAAGCCCTGATCCGAGTTAAAAGGAGAAAGCTGAACATCAGCCCTGGACTCTGCTTTCTAACTGTGGGTGCAGCATGCCCAAGTGCCCCACACCTAAGCTGCCATGCCTTCCCCACAAAGATCATCTGTGCCCTTGCATAATAATACGAAGTAAACTCTTTTTCCCTTAATGGATTCCTTGTCAGATATTTGGTCCCAGGCACAAGAAACATTAACACAGCCCACAGGAATGAAGACCCCCCAGAACCGATATCACCAGACACCCGCGGCGACTGAGAATTTTTTTTTTTTCTCCATGCCCTCTGACTCCTTAGAACACACACCTTACTCATTAGCCAATCATATCACCTCTTCTCCACCGATGAACATCTGATGCCCCCAAGGGATAGTTCCATGAGGCAAATTTAAAAGACTGCTATTAACTATTAGGCGAGTCTGTTTGGCTCTAAATATCGACTTGGAAGTGTCAATTTGCCAGCGAGTCCTTAAGTCCCAAGGCTCGGAATCACTAACGCAGCTAGCTGCAGGGCTCGACTCTCGGCATCTGTCAAGATCGCGCATTTTCTGCCAGCAGCATCTGAGCTATTTAAGTGGGTGACAGCCTGTGCCTAGAACAGCATATAGAGTGAGCTGACATCATAAGATCTGAATGTAAAATGCCAGGACAGCTTAGCCACAGCACGGGGGAGGCTTGGAGCTAACACTTACTCTCCCTACCCTCATTTTTTTAAGACAGGGAGATAGTTTCTATTTCCCACATTGGCCATGAACTTGTAAAGCCAAAGATGAGCTTGGGCTTCAGCTCCTTCCATTGGTCTTTCCAAGTGCTAGAATTACAGGTTTTCGTCATTATCCCTGGTTTATGCCGGTATTGGGGATTGAACCCAGGACTGTATGGATGCTAGACAGGCACTCTACCCACTGAACTAGTTCGCCATCTTTGCCACATCTCTTCTTTAATATCTGTTTTATTTTCACGTATGAATGTGTGCACACATCATTCATTTCTCTCTGTATATGCACACAACTTTAAATGTATCAGTGTTACTTATACTTAATACACACACACTAACTAGGATACTTGTTTACTTGAGTCTATCTGTAAACACGCTGCCTTTGTTTGAACTTGGTTCTTCCTCGGCATTCAAACAATCAAATACGGAGAGCTCTGCATATCATATTGACAGACATGTATCCTCAGGGATGGGTGGCAGGGAAGAACAACAGAAATAAAGAGTGTACGTGTGTCTGGGGAGCGGCCTCAGGGGCATAAAGCATGACACTCATGTGGAAACCCTGACTCTTCTCCCTACTGCCGGCAGAGCTTGGTTTTTAGACTCTCAGGACAACAGGAGTCATTTGCAGCTAAGTCAAAACCGAACTTCTGAACTCAGTTGGATGAAGTTGCAAGCTAAGGATAGAGAATGGTGACAGACAGCTTACTAATTACCAGGGCCCTCTACACTGGTGTCTAGGGAGAGCAGAAATAGAAACAGTTGTAATAAAACAGGTGAAAGCCCATCAGAGGGACAGGGAAAAGCCAGGGTGTCAGACATCAGCCCTGGGAGGCGGCAAGATCTGTCCTCTCTTCTGAATTGTGCATATATTGCATGTGTGTGTGTGTGCTACATTATTTTATAGTATTTTATGAAATAAATGGAAATAGAAGGACTGTTGAGCAAATAGCATAACCTATAGAAGATAGCATAGTATAAAATACTATAGTGTGTTATTTTTATACTTTGGGGGAATATATGGAATACCCATAATATTTTATATACATTTAATTTAGGTTGTATATTTTTATATACAGCATATATAGTCTCATGGTACAGCTCATTTTAATTTGTCACCATGGTAACCAAAAATAGTTATCTCACTAGAAAAACTTAAGTGAAGTTAGCAGACACCCAGCTCTGCTTCCATGCTCACCATGAAGGCTTGCTTTAATGTTTTAAATATGTATGCATCATTAATACATGCTTTTTGTCTGCACTACCAACATGGTAGGGCGAGGAAAGATGCTAAGATCCACTTTAGGGTGTGTGTGTGTGTGTGTGTGTGTGTGTGTGTGTGTGTGTGTGTGTCTGTGTGTCTGTGTGTCTGTGTGTCTGTGTATGTGTGTTGTCCAGACATGTGGAAGAAACACAATTAAAGGTCTGACTTCAGGCTGGACAGTGGTGGTGCACGCCTTTAATCCCAGCACTTGGGAGGCAGAGGCAGGCAGATTTCTGAGTTTGAGGCCAGCCTGGTCTACAAAGTGAGTTCCAGGACAGCCAGGGCTATACAGAGAAACCCTGTCTTGAAAAACCAAAAAAAAAAAAAAAAAAAAGTCTGACTTCAGATCTATTCATGGTGTGTGTGTGTGTGTGTGTGTGTGTGTGCGCACGTGCATGTGTGTTGGTGTTCCAAGATTATTTTACTGAGGCAACCCTTGTCCTGTCCTGGTCACATTCCTTCCTGAATGTTGGTCTCAGATATTCTGCTTACCCATGTGCCTGTGGGATGTGTGCCATGGCTCATCTCCATGTTCCAATACATGACATGTTCATTCTTATTTGAAAAATCAGCCATGGAGACTGTTTGTGGGCTTGCCCTATGGTAGCGCTGGTGAGGGGGCACTCAACTGATCTGTGAAGGGGGGGGTCTTATAAGCACATCTTGGGGACCAATCATATCCACCTTCCCTCCTGTTTTATTACAGCACGGGATCGCAGACAGGAGGATGGGACCCAGGTACACTGTGACTGTCTTCCTCACTCTCTACTGCTTTCTGAACTTGATTCCTTTAGTTTTTCAAGTCAGACAATAGACAAAGGCAATATTTATACCTAACCTGGGCAGTCATTGCAGTAAAGGGAATCACACCTTGCTCTCCCACTTCTGCCCACCAAGACTAGCCTCATTGTGGACCCAAGGCAGATGCTGTCTGTAACTTATGTCTGTTTCTTTTAGTAAATCTTTGTTTAACAAAAGACTCATCCATCTGTATTACAAGATTGCTTTCTTTGCTCCTATTCAGCGAGGTTTGAAAGCTATATGTTATATATGTTTGTGTGTTTTGTTAACCCATTCTTGAAAAAGTGACTAGGACTTACATTTTTGTTTGTGTGTGTGTGTGTGTGTGTGTGTGTGTGTGTGTGTGTGTGTGAGTGTAAATGTACACATACCTTCAGGGACCAGAAGAGGGCATCGGATCCGCTTAATCTGGAGTTACAGATGGTAGGAGCCACCTGATGTGGGTGCTGGAACCCAAACTCCAGTCTTCTATGAGAGCAGCAAGTGTCCTTAACCCCTGAGTCACATCTCCGGATCCTTCGCTGATGTTGATATACATATAGATCCAAAATCTCATGGCTCGTCTTATTGCCTTATTTGATTTATCTAGAGACACAGAACCAATAAGCAGGGTGTGGCAGGGGTGGGTATGGGTGGAGAGGTAAGGGAGATCACAGCCATTTATCCGTTATTTCATTATGACTACCTCTGGCCACCTTAAACACAGATGGCTGGAAGAACTTTCCAAGCCAATCAAATTTCCCATCTCCTGGTCAACACTCGTTGCTAGGTGCTGGTTGGGTTGCATCACAAAAGGAACTGTGTGGTCCGTGGAAACCCCAGCAGGGAGGTAGCAACCAGAAGGTAATCTGTAGGGTCATACCAATGGCTTTATCTCATTGTATCCAACTCATCCTGTAGGAGCCAAGCGGTTGGGATTGGCTGAGGACAACAGCCAACTCTATGGGGTTCTGGTTCTCTTGAGAGATAGAGTGATTACTTTTGAAAGACCCCCCGAAGGGAGCCCCCCCCCCCGCTCCAGTCTCGGGAAGGATGTGCACCCAGTAGGACGCTGAGACCGACTTGCTGTAAACACATGAGGAAGTTTATTGCGCTCAGGCCAGCATGCTGGGGTCGAAACTCATACGCCACGCAGGGGTAGAGGAGTTCGACCCCGACCTGAATTTTTACAGAGCTTATAAAGGAGAAAACCACAAACCGGGGGGAGAAAAGGGGAGGGAAAAGGGGAATTCTAAAACCATAGACTGCCCACACAGTTAGGTCATATGCTAGTCATGTGTAACACTAGGCAACACACCCAGGGCTTTGTGACATTGTGGTTAGGGTGGTGACATTCCACAGGGGCGTTGGATCATTGTGACGGGGGGGGGGGCTTTGGGACATTGTGGTTGTTCCAGGAAACTTTCCGCTCAGGAATGCTCTGGGAACCATTGTGCAGCAAGGGAGGGTGAAAAGTTCATGTTTTCATAGACCCCACTTCTTCTTTTGGGTAGCTAGGCAGCTTATTAATTTTTAGCCCTTCACTTTCACAGCACACATCTCATTGAGATGAGACAAGAGCTGGCCAAAAAGATATCTACTTGAGTAACAGAATAAGCCCACAACGAACTCGACCTGTATCCCTGTATCCCGAAGCACAGGCAGCCAGAGGCACCCACCGTGGAGACCAGCTCTTTCGCTGTGTGAAAGCTTTGTAAATATATTTGTATTTATCCTTTGAGAATTTCACACACGGTGACAACAAATCCTGATTGTATTTATCCTGCTTCTCCCTGAGTCTCCTCACAGACCTCTGCACACCCATGCTCCTCCCACTTCCATGACTGTATTTTAATAACCCTTGGTTCAAATTCATGCTCTGCCCACCTGTGCATGAGTATGCGGCCATCCACTGGAGCGGGAATCAACTGACCAGGGGCCGCATCCCTGTGGAGAACTGACTCCTCCCCAAGTGGCCTTCAAGGTCCAGTATCTCCTCAGCCTAGGATGAGATCTTGGAGCCTCCTCCCCCTCCCCCACCCCATCCCCCATCCCCCACACCCGCCGATCGATTCCATGCTGGAATGTTGACTGGCTTGGCTGTGTTCAGGCCTTGAGCCGGTAACCACCATGGCTGCTGAGAGTTCAAGGTCGCAGTGGTCCTGTTAGGTCCAGAGCACACCATTTTGCTCCTGTCTCCTTGACCTCTGGGTCTTATGACCTTTAACCTCAGCAGCAAGAGTTAGACGTCTGACCAGGTCTACCTCTTCCGCTGAGGAAAAAACAGACCATCTTAAATAATAATTAGAACATGTTCTAAGCTAATATTTAAGGGTGATGATCATCACCAGATAGCCAAGTAAAATGCCCAAACTACCAAATGCTTGAACCAAAAATATAATAAATGCTGTCAAGAAGAATGGAGAACTGCCTACTCTAATGCATATTGTGCATGAAAAAGCTAGAGAGATGGCTCATTGGTTACAGCACTGGTTGCTCTTCCAGAGGACCCAGATTTGAGTCCCAGCACCCACATGAAAGCTCACAACCATCTGTAACTCTGGTTCTACAGGGATGTACACACTTTGTCAGCCTCTGAGGGCACCCAGCAGCATGCAAGTGGTGCACAGTCCTATGGACAGACAAAACACACATACACGTAAAATAAAAAGAATTGCAAACGCACAGGGAAAGTCTAAAAATAACATTTACTAGGATGGAAACTTAAAGAGGAAAATATGAAGGTTTGGAATCAATATGAACATTGGTCCTGTTCCAATCCAAACAATGTTCTTGTCACTCACAAAGACCTGGACTGGATTCTGAATGAGAAGGGGCTCAGTGGAGTCCCACGGAGGAAGGCATGTTTGTGGGGTCTTTTCAGACAGAACTGTGCGTGGCCACAACAGGGAGTGGATCACAGAGGAGCAACCACCGGAATAAGAAAGAGCAGAAGGAGGTCTTTTCAGCTACCGAATGCTGTTGCTAAATTTACTGCCTCCTTAAATACCCCAGGAGTTGTACAAGACAGCTGAAGAATGGCAAATAATTGAGGCAGTGTGCATTCAAATGAACAATTTCCAAATCGAGCAAAAGCAACATCCCGGTCAGGAACTGAGCAGTTGAAAAAAAAAAAAAAAAGAAGAAGAAGAAGAAAAGAAAAAAGAAAGATAAAAAAGCAGGCCAGAATTCAAAATACTATCTGAAGTATGGTAGGCAACACGTAAGAAAACCCAAGAAAATTACCAGAGGATGACCTTACCACATCCCAAAGAAGAAGGTAGTTTCAAAGGACATGAGTACATCAGCTGGAAGCAGGAATGCTGGAGAGATAGCTCAGGTCCTAAGAGAGCTTACTGTTTTCCAAAGGACCAGAGTTCTGCTCCCAGCATGCACTTGGATGAGCCACTTCTATGATGGGATGTAAAGTGTAAAAAGAAAGACTCCTTCCTTCCTCGAGTTGTTCCTGGTTAGTCTTATCACAGTAACAGAGAAGCAAGACAGGTCAGTGCTTGTGAGTCCCGGTGAAGAATTCCTAGGGTGATGTCCAAAGCTAGCTCATGTGGGAGTCCTGCTCATGTCCATGTCTAACTTTCTATTTTCCCAGGGCTATAAATCTGTCCCCCCTCCCCAACATACTTCCTCTTTTTCTACCTTAGGTTCTCTGCAGGAGTCTGTACTTCCTGGGTTGGCACAACAGATGTCTCCCTGCCCTTCACATCTCTGACCTAGATCCTTTTTCCAGAGAGATCTTGCCTACCACCGCTCAGCCAAAGAAGCACCCAAGTTTGAGTTCGCAAAACTGGTTTTGTTTTGTCTTTATAGCCCATAGAACGGATTGACGCTTCCCTCCTATTTATGGATTTGCTGTCTTTTTCTCCCTCTGAAATTTACTCTCCCCACGAGCGGAGGCTGAGCCACATTCCCCGCTCTTCCCCATTACCAAGTGCACTGTAGAAGGAAGAATCCGGTCATGCCAACACCGTGGACCCCTCAGAGTGCAACCATGGAAACAGAGACGGCACTGAATGAGTGTCGCATGTGGAAAAAGTGACAGAGTTGGGGCCCCAACCAAGGACGATTTCACACATCAACAGAACCATCTGCCTGTGCCTTGGATCTTGTTTCCTGTCCAGTTTCAGATGAGGCGTCTACCAGGGCGAGCCAGCCTGAGATTTTTTTTTTTTTTTTTTTTTTACCAATTCAGTAAAGAATACTTACAAACCCAGAGAACACACAGGGTACAAAATTCTATCTCCTTTAATTCATGGATCTTTTAGAAGAAATAATGTTTGTATCGATTCTTTGAAGCCTTTATCCATATACACAGTACAGTTTCATGATATCCACTCTCTGCCACCCTCCTCCGAATGCTCTAGGGACTCCCTTCACCCATCCCTTTCCCAACCTCATGTCTTCTTTTTTTTAAAAAAAAATATGAATTACATCCTAAGTCTGATTAGTGATAATCATATGTGCATGGGTGTAGGGTAAGGTGTAGGAGTTGATATTGCTATTGTATGTGTATATCAGAAAGCCACCACAATTAAGATACAAAGCACTTTCAAAAAGAATATCTTAAACTGAAATAGCTAGGAAGAGAAAGAAAATCGCATTTGCTGCTGGGGATTTGACAGTCTCTGAGAGCTCACCTAGCAAGGTACATCAAAAAGTCAGAAAGGGCACACAGGGCTAGGCAATGGGACTTCAGGTGGTCCAGTGTAGTTCAGCATGCAAAATGCTCTGGGCTCCTTCCCTGTCACTTCATAAACCAGGTGTGGTCAACACACCTGTAGAGTCAGCACTCAGGAGATGGACTCAGAGGGCCCAGAGCTCAAGACTATACATCTTTGACTATATAGCCAAGCTCAAGGCCAGTCTGGGCTTCCAGAGATCCTGTCACAGAAAGAAGGAAGGAAGGATGGAAGGAAGGAAGGAA
This sequence comes from Mus pahari, assembly GCF_900095145.1. Classification (NCBI taxonomy): domain Eukaryota; kingdom Metazoa; phylum Chordata; class Mammalia; order Rodentia; family Muridae; genus Mus; species Mus pahari. The sequence continues at coordinate 16,037,048 of NC_034612.1, read as the reverse complement.
GGAAGGAAGGAAGGAAGGAAGGAAGGAAGGAGCG
>NC_034612.1:16033857-16036669 GCF_900095145.1 Mus pahari | reverse complement strand
GGAAGAAGAAGAAGAAGAAGAAGAAGAAGAAGAAGAAGAAGAAGAAGAAGAAGAAGAAGAAGAAGAAGAAGAAGAAGAAGAAGAAGAAGAAGAAGAAAATTATGTATAAACAGTTGTTTCGTTGCATTTATTTCCTAGGTTGGTATTCATACTGTTGATCACGGATGTTGATCATGGATAGTGAGTAGTGCCATAGCTCAGATGTATCCACCCATCCACAAAACCCAACACAGGATCCTTTCTGACACAAACGAGAAATCTCTGAAGTAAATTTCAGACGCTTTGGACTTGAATTTGGACCACTCAAAAGAGGTAAATAAGAACCAAACCAACAACCAACAACAACAAGAACAAGAAGGGCTTCCAGAATACCATCTCCTCTTGGAAAAGCAGAAAAGACCCCAAACAGTACGATGGTATAAAAATCACGATAATCCACTTAAAACAGGGGGCTGGAGAGGTCGATCAGATAGATGGTCAAGCGTGACTGCTCTTCTTTCAGAGGACACACCCACGTTCATTTCTCAACACCAGTGTCAGGTGGCTGAGAACTGCCTGCAACTCCACGCTCTTCTGACCTCCAAAGTTACTGGCATGCATGAGCACACACACACACACACACACACACACACACACACACACACACACACACCAACTCTTTCAAACTACAAAGAGAACTTCAATGGTAGCTATGTGGTAATTTACCTTTCAGAGGACCCTGTATTTTCCCCTCCTCTGAAGCGCACCACCCCATATTTTATGGCTCAGGTTTTCCATATTCATTCTTTACCCCTCTGAGGCCTGTGAGCATTCAGATTTATGACAGTGGAACTAAATAACCAATAATGCGGGCGTAAAATGGAACAATGAGTGTCCACTAAGCCTTGTTACAAGAACATCTCCGCCACAGTGTGCAGAGTGCCTCTATTTCATGTCCCTGTATTATTTTTTATGTTGCATGAAATAATCATGAAATCAGTGATTTGAAACACAGGAGGAGCGTTGCCTGTCCATCCCTCTGCCTGGATCTCAGCCCGAGTCTCATTTGAGACTGTATCCTCCAGGGGTTTCTAGAGCTCTCTGTGTGTGTATGTGTGTGCATGTGTGTGTCAAAGCTCAGGTCTCTGGCAGCCCTGATGAACCAGGCTCAGTCACAAACCCTGAACACACCAATTAAAGAGACAGTAACACTGAAACTCGGGGAAAGGCCTTATTCAGTGTTATCATATTGGAAAGAGGAACAGATAAAGGAGTCTGGTGAACCCCCACGTAGAGCCTTGAGGTCACAGAGCGAGCTTTAGGTTCTAAAGAAGGCAAGAGAAATACATCACCAAGCAGACTTGGTCCAAGTGGAAACTGCCCATCCCTGACCCCTCACTGTCTATGCAAGATGACCTGACAGGTCAGACCTGTGTGGAGTCTCTACCTAGGGAACAAGGTTCCTCCCTGCATCCCCAGCTGACCCCAGGCTTCAATGCTTTCTTTCTTCCAGTACAAAACTCCTAGGAAAATTTTAATTCTCTCATGCTCCTGGTTTCAAAAGTTTGGCAATCAAAGTCAGGGACACAGAGAGCTCTCTTTGTAGTGTATCCTGTCCGGATGGTGACTCCAGGTTTGTGACTATTAGCAGACTTACTTCTTTGGGACCTTGTGTCTCCAAACCTAGAATTTCTTTGGTGGTCTTGTAAAAGACTTATCTGAACAGAATCAGTGCACAGGGGAACTTTCCTCATTTGATTAAAGCAGGTTTTCCTGAACCTCAGCTGCAAAATCCTGTTGCCTTGGCTCTGTGTGGACCCCATACACAGATTCCCCATCCCACAGAAGAGCACACATACCAAGGACCAAGGATGTTGACTTAGCATCCATACCACCAAAATCCTGTATGCATTTTTTTTTTGAAAAGAATAAACACCCGAAAAGCCGTGCATTGAAACTGCCGCCCTGGTCTCCGAACACTGAGATGACACGTGTGTTTTTCACTTCTCTTTGAGGTTACCTCTGGTTCTCAAATCTTCTGTGGGAAGACGGACTTTGATAGTAAGAAAAATCAGAGAGGTGATGGAGTAATAAAACCTTGTTGACCTAAATAAACTCCAGGAACTCATCAAGACTGGAGCTCCAGACTAAACATAGACCTGTAAGTTTTTCCTTAAAATATTAACCGTTTGGAGGGCTGGGGAGTTACCTCAGTGGGTAAAGAGCTTGACCTGACTTCAATCCCAAGCCCATGTTTTCAAAAAGCCAGGTTTGGTACTGTGCGCTGGGAAGGCAGAGATGGGATCTCTGGGGCTTGCTGGCCAAATAGACAAATCCCAGGACAGTAGGAAACCCTGTCTTAGAATGTCAAGGTATATGGCACCTGAGGAATGACAGCTAATACTGTCCTCTGACCTACACATGCATGTGCACACATATGTTTGTCTACAGGCACATATACACATATAAACATACACAAATACACATATATAAACATATATATATGTATGTATGTATATATATATATATATATATATACATATATATACACACACATAGGCATATATACACATAACCTATAACACCACACACACACACACACACACACACACACGGTGTCATTTATTTTCCTCAGCCACTCCCAGGCCTGTACTGTCTACCCAGCATTTCCTAGGTATGGGGTTACTAAATTGTGTTTACTTTAAAATTTGACCCACTTACCCATTTCCAAAGTGGGTAAAGGTTTACAGAGGTGCGAGTAAGGGAGTAGCAGAGTAGACAGACAGTCATTTAGGCACAGAAAAGTGTCACTTCCAAAAAAAAAAAAAAAAAA
>NC_034612.1:16028831-16033731 GCF_900095145.1 Mus pahari | reverse complement strand
TCTCCTTCCAGTGCTTTAGAGTGGATGAGAATGAAGAAGAAGAAGAAGAAGAAGAAGAAGAAGAAGAAGAAGAAGAAGAAAAAAAAAAAAAAAAAAAAGAAGAAGAAGAAAAACAAAAAAAGAAAAGTGTCACTTCTCTGAGACTGTTTTCATGGATCTCTTGATGCTCCATGGCACCTACCAAAGTGACTCTTGGTCAGCAGTGGTCTACAAACAGGCTCGGGGTGGTGACTTAGTTAGGGTTACTGTTGCTCTGATGAAACACCAGGACCAAAAGCAATTTATTTCACTCACACTTCCATATTTCAGTTCGTTGCTGAAAGCAGCTAAGGCAGGAACTCAAAGAGGACAAGAACCTGGAGGCAGGAGCTGATGCAGAGCCCATGGAGGGGTGCTGCTTACTGGCTTGCTCCCCATGGCTGGCTCAGCCTGCTTTCTTATAGCACCCAGAACCACCAGCCCAGGGATGGCACCAACTCCATAGGCTCCCATCCATCACTAATTAAGAAAAGGCTCTACAAGGTTCCCTGTAGCCCTGTGCTATGGAGGCATCTTCTCAGATGACTCTGGCTTGTGTTGACATAAAACTAGCCGTCACAGGCAAGGCCACAGCGAAAGTTGTTGAGAGTAAGGTAGACTTTTAAGGGAGGTCCTGTATTTCAGTCAAATCTGCTGGAATAAAAGTGGGTGTCCTGAGGGCTGATACTAATAAACTGACTTCACAGGAAGTTTTAATACTCAGAAACTGGCAGCACTCAGGTATTCGGTGGCTGGTACATTCAGGAGGGGTGCTTTGCAATACAGGGGGCAAGAGAGACCACTGACAGCCTTGGCTGCCTTCCGCATGACATCTGCTATCGCAGACTTCCAGATCAGTGGAGAGCCATTTCCTAAGGATCGTTCCCTTCTCCGCTAAGAGGAGAGCACGTATTTGCCTTCCATGTGCACATAATTTCATTTTCAACCACTGGATCACCACAAAGAAGGAGCTAGTGCCTTGCAGAGAAGCCCGATAGTCCGCAGCATCACGTGAGATGCATGGCGGTCGAACAGCCTCACGTCCCACCTGTAATTATTCGCACCACAATGGTCTGAAAAAACAAAACAAAACAAAACAAAAAACGGTGTCCGTGGGCATTGGCTGGCATTCACCCAGAGCAAAACACAAAACCACTGCTTCTCAGATTCCTTCTCCTTTTTTGCTTGGATTTTGACCAGCCTTCAAACGACGGACCTGAGGAAATTCTCCATCAACTCCCCTTCCTTCACTGGACAATTGAAAATTACGTTTCACGGGTTGGACAATGGATATTAATAAACGCAATATTATTTTCAAACTTTATTGCCCACGGGAGAAACTTCTTTTTTTTTTTTTTTTAATCACGTGGTGTTGAATTGCAACCGATGAATTCATTTCTATTTTAATTAGAAAGCCCCGGTGCTGGCGACACAAGGCTGTTGCTTGCTTGCTAGGCTTTGCCGGCCACTGGCAGGTGGCAAGGGCCTCATTATTCCGTGCAGGTCCCTTCCCTGGCTGTTTTAGAAGGAGCCACTAAGTTCTTTATCCAGTGGGTTAGGCCGCAGCTGCGGATTATGCTAATTCTTGCTTACTTGCAAATAGTCCTGTGTTTATTTTGTGCCTCGCCAGCTGTTAACAAAGACATTTTGGAAATAATTCCCATATTTAAAGGCAGATTTTGTTAGAGGGGTCCTGCTGCAAGCCCCACCACCACCCCGTATTTGGTACAAAGGGGGTTCTTGGGCTACCTCTGATGTTGAAAAACTGGGTGTGGCCCCAACCTAAACTCTGTTCAGTGGTCTTCTCGCGTCTCTGTCTCCCTCACCTGTTTTGCTGAAGCCAGGCCTGGTTTTCCTGTAAGAAATTTAAAACGTCGCTCTGACTGGTTCTCCACGGATTGAGGAAAAATCTCGTTTTATGGTGGTTAGGAAAGCTGAAGATTTCATTGCTTTCAAATCAGCGTTTGAGCAAACATCCTCTCAAATTGGAAACCCTAACACCTCCCCTCGCTGCCTCGCTGTCCCCGAGGCTTTGAAAAGCGTTCCTATTTAACCATCGCAGTGGAAAGCCTGGTGACAGCATATAAGGGAATAATTGCACTCCTGATCTTACTCCCGGGTTATATCCTATTTACCTGTCCCCGTCCAGATTTTCTTTGATTTTATTTCACGGAAGAAATAGAAGAATGTTTAATTATCCTTTTCCAACAGGTATCGCTTCAAAGCAAATCGGGAAAAGTCGGCAAATCAAAAAGCATTTAATTTCCACCAGGCGTTTTTTTTTCTCGTCCACAGACGCCTTCCCGGTTAGTAAGTGAATTCCAACAAAACAATCCGTGCCTAAGGAACACTCCTACCCACTCCACCGAGAACGAGCTTCTACCATGCTTTCCCAGTAGGCTTAGAGGATTGTTTAAATTTCTCTCAAATTACATTCTCTGTTTTCCCCAAAACACTGCGTGAACAATGGAAGGATCCAACATACTTAAGATTCCTTTGGAAACACACACACACACACACACACACACACACACACGCGCGCGCGCGCACAAGCTCCCTAATGGTTAGCGAACACGTACATCTGATGAGCTGGCTTAAGGCGGGAATTTAATGCTGAACCCCAATTATCCCCAAGCTGCCACACCTCAAATGGTCCAATTCAGTCATTGCCATCAGGGCCTGTGCAAAGCGCCAGTGTTAAAAAGGAAACTTAGCAGGATCCGGTCCCCTAAAATGTTAAAAATGAGGAAATACAAAGTAATAGGAATGAGCCCTTGACGGTTTGGGAGTGAGGAGATGGGATCACCCTTCCAAGTGAGGTGAGTCATAACACTGCCCGGGGGGTTACCAGGAGTCACAAATGGAGCTATACCAGAGAGGAACATTTCAAAGACAACTTGAAAACTGTTCAGAGAGCCTAGATATCAGACAGTCACTGGTTCAAATCCCACCCCCTGCCACTCATCAGCTGAATGGGTCAGTATGTGAGCGGACACATGGTGAAAATAAATCCAGTCCGTGGAGTATTATGCAGCGCCGAAAAGGGATGAACTATCAAATCCTGAAAAGACATAGTGATGGTGATTGATAATAACGATGCCCATGATGGTGATGATGGTGATGATGCTGAAAAGTGTAATAATGGTGGTGATGGTAATGGTGGTTATGGTAATGGTTATCAGGATGGTAATATGGGGATGGTGAGATGCTGCTGGTGGTGGTAATAATGATGTTGATGCTGGTGGTTGTGATGAGAGTGATAAACACTGAAGTTGGTGATGGTGATGATGATGGTGGCAGTGGTCATGACAGTGGTACAGTGATGCTGTAATGATGGTGGTTATGACCAGAGTGCTCATGACTTACAGGAAGTATGTCAGAAGTAAATCACATTGTCGTCCATTCTCAACCTTCAGTCATGATACTGATGCTTTTTTGTCTTTTAAATCAATCAATATCTCTCCCTCTCCCTTCCCTTTCCCCTTCTCTTCCCCCCCCCTCCCCGCCCCCAGTGCTGAGAATCAAAACTTCCTTTGGGAATATGGCCTAGGCTTGTCCTGAGCTATTGAAATTCCAGTTTGGTAACCTTGTGCAACACAAAGTTTCCAGCTTCCTGTGCTCAGCTCAAAGGGTGTGTGAACACACCAGAGAGATGGCAAGAGGCAGTTCCTACGGGTCACAGCTGGATCAGCCTCCCGTGGAGTCTGTTCTCATCAGATGCATGGTCACACTGAGCAATGTCATCCAGGTAGGCTCAGGATGAAGGGAAATCTGTTAGAAAAGTACTTACCAAATGGTCTTTGTTCCAGTGAATGGGAAGGCACTGTCCCTGGTCCCCTCAGGGCATCTCTGACCTACCCGGGCATGTCTACTCCTCTCCACAGTTTTCTCAGAAGCCCACTGTCTTAGTCTGTGCGTCACTGCTGTGATTAACAGCGTGACCAAAAGCTACTTGGGGAGGACAGAGTTTATTTCAGCTTACAGGAAACCATCTATCATGGAGGAAAGTCAGGGATGGAGTTCATACCAGGAACCTGGAAGCAGGAACTAAAGCAGAGGCCGTGGCGCAGTGTTGCTTCCTGGCTTGTTCCTCATGGCTTCCTCGGCCTGCTTTCTTTTCTCACCCCAAGACTACCTGTCCAGGGGTGGCACTGCCCACAGTGGACTGGGTCCTTAGCACATCAATAGTTAATCAAGAAAATGTACCACAGGCCTATCTAACGGAAGCACTCTCTCAATTGAGGTACTTTCTTCTCACATAACTTTGACTGTGTCAAGCTGACAAAAGCTAACCAGCATATCCAAATAGGACGCTCAATTTAATAATATTGAAATGGACTTGAGAATACTAAGAATATCCCTCAGCCCTCAAGACAGAAATTATTAAAAGCAGGGAAAAAAAACCTTTATTATAATCACTGGTCAGTTTTTTTGATATGGTGATATGATATGACTTAATAAGATCTATGTTATCTTTCAATCCAAAAATGTGACTCAACTCCATGTCACCCTGAACTCGCGGACATTTGTTATTCCCTGGGCTGGCTGGTTTTAGGTCAACTTGATACAAGTTAGAGTCATTGAAGATAAGAGAGCCACAGTTGGGGTAATGCCTCCATAAGATCTGGGTATAAGGCATGTTCTTAATTAGTGACTGATGGGGGAGGGCTCAGTCCATTATGAGTGGTACCACTCCTGAACCAGTGGTCCTGAGTATAAGAAAGAAGGCTGAAAGTTTGTACAACCACTCTGGAAATCAGTCTGGCCAATCCTCAGAAAATTGGACATAGTACTACCGGAGGATCCAGCAATACCTCTTCTGGGCATATACCCAGATCTTCCAACTGGTAATAAGAACACATGCTCCACTATGTTCATAGCA
>NC_034612.1:16010700-16028186 GCF_900095145.1 Mus pahari | reverse complement strand
GAAGATGGCCTAATCAGCCATCATTGGGAAGAGAGGCCCCTTGGTCTTGTAAACTTTATATGACCCAGCACAGGGGAATGCCAGGGCCAAGTAGTGGGAGTGGGTGGGTAGGGGAGTAGGGGCAGGGGGNGTATAGGGAACTTTCGGGATAGCATTCAAAATGTAAATAAAGAAAATAATAATAAATAAATAAATAATATGAATATAAATTTGTTTAGAATAAAATATGTAAATTATCAATATTGCAACAATAAATACTATAAGGTTCCTGAAAGAAAGAAAGAAAGGAAGAAAGAAAGAAAGAAAGAAAGAAAGAAAGAAAGAAAGAAAGAAAGAAAGAAAGAAAGAAAGAAAGAAAACAAGCTGAGTGGGAGTAAGCCAGTAAGCAGCACCCTTTCATGCCCTCTGCATCAGCTCCTGCCTCAGGGTTCCTGCCCTGGAGTTTTGAGTTCCTGTCCTGTTTTGAGTTCCTATCCTGACTTCCTTTGACGATGAGCAGTGATTTGGAAGTATAAGCCACATAAAAATTTCTCCACTTGGTCCTGGTGTTTCACCACAGCAACAGTAACCCTAATTAAGACAAACCCTGATTTGCATTTTATTTTATTTCTGTTGTGCCTTCTTGAGCCGCAGTTTAGCAAAAGTCCTGCCAGAAGGGACAGACACATTTGTAGCACACTGCAGTCTCCTTTGTAACCTTGTAATTATTTACAAAAAACTGGCAGTTGTCAGTGTTTCCTGGGAATTCTTGAGAAAGGCTCAGCCCGAATGAATTCTAAGGTGGAAAATACAAATTTAGAAAGCCAAACCTAATCCGAACTGAATTTACGAAGTTCAAAATCTTCTCTTTTTTTCAAAAATTCACTCAACACCCCCCATCCCAAGAAGTCTACCTCCTGGAAAGACATATGTGACTCATTCGCAGGCCACCTTGTCTTCTATGTTCAGAGAAATCTTTCACAGTCAACCTGCTTCCCATTCCTTTCTTAATGTTTAAACTTTTGTTGATTTAAATGGATGAGGAGCATAGCATAGATTTCAGTCAGAAGAGACCTGTACATGAATAAAGGAGAATAAAGATTGTAGCCTCTGAGCAAGACAATTATAAGAGAAAATATGAAAAGGGAATTGTGGTGAACTAAGAGAGCAGAGGATATTGGTAGCCTTGGTCCAAACACATCTGAGGATATAAAGCGGAGATGGGAACCTCCCTCCCTAAGACTTCTTCCAACCACCCCAGAGTGCATTTCACGTTTCTCAGCGGTAGTAGCTCCATGCCTATGGCATAGTGGATCATCGGCATAAGCCTCGTGACTGGCTTCTTCCTGTTCCCCAGCATCGCCCTCTTGTATAGGATTGTCCCCAGGCAGTTGTAAGGACCAAGCAGAGCAATAGAGGTAGCTGTTGCTATAGTTTCCGGAATGCCACGCTGACTCATGCAAGTCATGGGGAGAATCAGCTTCTCCACCGATGCCCACCCCGGTCTTGCTAAAGAGGGGATTGTATTCTGGTAGCTCTGATTCCCCAGTGAGCTGCTGAACACCAGGATCCTAGCAGCCCTCGGTGTGTGAACTACATTTATAGACTCTTTTTTTTAAAAAAAAAAAAAATAGTTTTTCCAAGTTAGCATACAAAGAAATGGGCTGCACTGTGGCACTTCCATACAGTGTCACATCAGGAGCATGTGGAAAGAGAATTAGGGACAGAAGGAGAGGCCACACTGAGTTCTTACATCACCAGTCCAGAAGTGAGGGACACCACTTGCATTTATAGTTCTTTGGCCAGAAGTGGTCTTGTGACCTCAAAGAATCATACAAGACTTGGAGGAAGTTATAAGATATTTGAGGGGTACAAATTGGCCCTGCCACACACTCAGACGTTCTGGGTCTTATCAAAACATCTTCCGAGGGGCTGGAGAGATGGCTTAGCAGTTGCGAGCACTGGCGGCTCTTCCAGAGGTCCTGAGTTCAACTCCCAGCAACTACATGGTGGCTCACAACCATCTGTCATGGGATCTGATGTACTCTTCTGGTGTGTGTCTGAAGACTGCTATAATGTACTCATATAAATAAAATAAATAAATCTTAAAAAAAAATCTGATGGCTCTACTAGACCACCGTAAGATCCGATGAACAGTTATTAATTCTTACCTGGGAATTTTACACCCTGGCTGCCTCCCTATTTGTCCTATCAATCTGGCTATTCTGAGTAGAGAAAAGTATTGAGACACACACAGGAGAATAATACCGGAGAGCATGAGAGTAAAAGCTGAGCTCCGGAGCCTCTGGTCACTTTGTGAACTTTAAGAAGAGAGTCATTTGAGCAAGAAAGAGGCTTCCGTGACTTCAACAATTGGTAGCACGTCCCTGCGCTTGGCTTCTTTCACCTCCCCGTGGCTCTCCCCCGGCCTGTGGAAGAGGGCGGCTGAACTCTGCCTCAAAGCATTTGAGTGTTAGGACAGGTTGGGGAAGCCTCTGTCAGATCTTGGGCCCCTGCCTGCCTCCTGCCAAAGAGCCAGGTGCTGAGTCAAAAGCTCTTTAGCACTCCTAGGAATCCTAGGAATCTCACTTCTTCCCAGACCCTCACATGGCAAGGTGAGGAGGTTTGCATCCGGGGCTGAGATGCATGAACAAGAAGGGTTCTATCCCTACACTTGCCACAAGCTCAAGGGCACTACTAGTTCCTGCCGTTGCCACTAGGCTCTGAATCCATCCCTCACCGGCCCTTTGCTATATGTGTGCTGAGCAGAGACCACTCCCAGGGGGACCTATAGATCCAGGGAACTGTATTTCTAACTTCCAAGAGACTATCTTGTGTGTTGTATGGACAATCAAAAAGCGTATGGTTTAGTCAGGAACTAGAGGTGGGACACCTGGGAGAAGAAAGACACATGGTACCTGAGCACAGGTAGCCAGCCATGTGGCAGAATGTAGATTGAAATAATTGTATTATTTTAGTTATAGCCTAGTCAGAGTGGAGCCTAGCTATATGGCCAAATGTATTTTGGATCTGAGTCTTGGTTCTAGGAGCGTGGGGCTGGGAGGAAGAGCTAGGGTTAACTACAACATCAAAAGGGCACACAGGGAACAGCAGAATACGATCCAGACAGTAGTCATTATAACACAGTGAAAAAGAAGGTCAACAAATTTCATTTCAGTGCCATTAACATCATTTTAAAGCCTCGTGCTTTCTAAGTATATTTAACGGCATGGAGAGATGCTTCTAGTGCATCGGTTTTTAATAGATGAATGAGTCCAATTTTCCAAGAACAATGGAGTAAAATCTGCTTCTGAAAGTTCCCACCCACGGCTTATGAATACATATCTTTGTTCCGTGCCTAAAACAAACAGGAGAAGCAAATGGCTCAACATATTTAACCCAGTTGTTTCTACTGGAAACGTAAGCGGTTCTTCTTCCTTTTATGTCTCTTAAGTTTTGTTTCTCTGTGATAAACATACGTAACTTTGGACAGCTATGGATGCCTCCATTAGTAGATCATGCTGGTCAGCTTTTGTCAACTTCTTACAAGCTAGAGTCACCTGGGAACAGGGAACCTCAACTGAGGAACTGCCTCCCTCAGATTACCTTGTAAGCAAATCTCTGGGATATTTTCTTGACTGGAGACTGCTGTGGAAAGGCCCAGCACACTGTGGGCAGTGACATCCCTAGACAGGCTGAGCAAGCCATAGGGAGTAAGCCAGTTATCAGTATTCCTCCTTGGCCACTGCTTCTGTTTCTACCTCCAGGTTCTTGCTTTGAGCTTCTGCCCCGATTTTTCTCCATGATAGACAACTGCAAGCTGAGGTGAACCCTTTTGTCCTCTGGTTGGCTTGGGTGAGGGTTTTACCATAGCAACAGAAAGGCAAGCTAGGATATAGATAAAACAACTTGATAATAGTTGACGGTGAGCACAAATGCACTGCAGAGTTTATGCCAACCATCCCGCACATGAGCCACAACGTGGATCTGTCTGGAAACAACGCCCATGCAACCTCAAGGCAGGTAGAACACCAATCAGGACAATACGCTCTGCTGTCTCTAAGGTGCCAACAGGCAAAATTATCATAGTCCCGAGTTTCTTTTATTTATTTATTTTTCTCATTGCATTTAATTTTGGAGCAGAAAATCGGGCCTGATTTATCAGGCTCTTTCTTATTACTGATTAGCGAAGCATCCAGCGATGGAGAAGTGAATATCACATCTGCACTCGCTTCCCGAGCAACGAACAGCTCTGTCTCGCTGACTGTGCGTTTCCTTTCTGTCCTCATCAGATGCAGCTCCAAGGTTCATCTCCGTGACACGCGGATGCCAGATGCTCTTCCTGATTTGAATTTCAAACTCCACAGCAACAGTCATCCAACCGTGCCCATCGCTTTCCACCAAGAAGGTCTAGACCCTGACTCCGTCTTAAGCTCCACGGTGGCCTTCAAGAGTGGCCTCCACAGCTGCTAGCCTGCCACTCTGTAAGATCCTCCACTTGGGGGGACTATTTTGAGTGTCTTCCACTGCATGTGATGATGGTGTGATAGCATATGCAAATTGCTGCTGTGCGGGGGGGGGGGGGGGGACAGCCTCCAGAGACCCTGGGAACAAGCCCTGGTGATGTCCCTCTTGCTTCAGCCTGTGCTTATGGTTCTTCCGTCGGACATCAATAGCAAGCTAGCCTCCTGAGATGGACATCAGACATGCAGTTGTCACAACATTTCTAAGGCATTGTTATAGTCAAGTGTCCTAGCCATCAAGACTTTTCACAACCTGACTCTCCTTCTAGGCAGAAACCCATTGTTGTAGATTGAAGGCTTGTGTCCATCCCTTTCTCAAACTCACATGCTGATAATTGACCTCAGAGTGACAGCATAAGGAGATGAGACCCTTATGGAGATAGTTGAGTTAAGATGCAGTCATGAAGGGAAAGCCAATTGTCCAACCATGTGTCCCATGATGTCCCATGTCCAGCCTGGGATTCCAGTAAGGCCAACTCACAGGAAAGTGCCACCAGCTTTTAATCCATAAGTGAAGTGTCTTACATGTATTATATTTTGCATTTACCTGGTTGTCCTAGTTGGTCTTGTCAACTGGATACAACCTACAGTCATGTGAGAGGAGATGGCCTCAACTGAAGAATTACCTAGATGGGGTTTGTCTGTGGGGGGGTGTCTTCATTGTTATTGACATAATAGGGTCCAGCCCACTGTAGGTGGTGCCACCTCTCAAGCAGGTGGTCCTGGGCTGTGTAAAAAAGCCAGGGAAGCAGGAGCTTGAGCGAGCCAGCTAGCAGTGTTCCTCCACGGTTTCTGCCTTGAGTTCCTGCCTTAAGTTCCCTCAACCATGGACTGTGTGACCTGGGTGTGTAAACCAATTCGCATTTGAACAGAGTGATTTATCACAGCCATGCTAAAGCGGTAGGAGGAATGAGGACCGTGGAAACCTTGAAGCAATTGTTAAATTACCATAGAATGTACTAGTGACTTCAGAATGACACCACGCCACTCCCCAATCATGACCAGTGATGGGCACAGCACAATGAGGAACTGTAGGCTCTAAAATACCTATATCCAGCAGTCTATCTGCTTACTTTTCATAACAGCCTTATATAGTGGGAGTTTTCATTAACCTTATTTTTCAGAACAGCCCCTTCCCAATAGCAGAACACGGACCGAGCCATCCCAATGTCACAAAGCTGACAGGTGGTAGAATCTGAGATCTCACCCCTTGCCTGTCACTGTAGAAGTTGACAGGCTGATTTCTATACCTTCTCTGGCTCCCATCACAGAGCCAAGGTCACTCGAAGACTGTCCTGTACATGTAAGCCAATAGCTCTCATGCTTGACCCAGTTGTTGCTACCACAAGCCTCCATAAGCCCAGTAGTTTATAGATGGCACAAACACATCTGCCGGGTATTGGGCGATGATGTCCAGCTAGAACTGCTTCCTTGTTCACAGCACGTTCTTGCTGTATCCTCATCTTCTGGAAGGGGCAGCGCATCTCCAGGATCTCTCTCATGCTTACCCTGACTCCACCCCTGGAGACGCTTTCCTAACACCCTCCTATTGGGTCAGCATTTGAATGAATTTGGAGACTTCTGAACAAACACCAGGTCCCGTGCGCCAACTGGAGCTCGCATTTATCCCCCACAGAAAACTAAAGGATAAACAGCACTAAGACTTGGGCTACCAGAATGATTGGAGGGTCTTGGAATCTTCAGGATGATATTTTCCTTCTTCCCAGACTTCAGCCACAGGATTCCAAAATCCATTAGTGACTGTGATGCTGGAAACAGAAGAGCTGACAGACAGAGCCCAAGGGGCTGAGGAAGCCACTGCCAATTCTCCTCCTTGCACAGACCCAGGCTGTCTTCCCATCTGTGTTGGTCGGTCTCCTCCAAGCAAGGATGTGAGCATAGACCCTTCTGAGTCCCATGGAGAAGCAGACAGGATGAAAATCAGAGCAGAGCTGAGCCCTGGTTCTCTTGCTCCCCCATTGTGACACTCAAGTAGATGAACTTGCCAGGGCCACACTATGGAAAGAGCATGAACCATCATGCCTCTTAACAGGAACTGCATCCTAGTGTTAGCATCACACGGCATGTGGTGGGAGATTGCCAGTAGTTGACTTTTCCAAGTCTCCATGGGTCCATTCTGTCCCCAGTGCTTCTTCTGGGAAAATGACCAAGTCTTTCCAGTTATAGAACAACATGAGGCAGCCACTGCCATGTCAGTTTTAAACCAGCTTTGATGCCTGCAAAAGTACACCAGTCCACTCGATAGAGCCTTAGAAAATTCTTTTTGCACGTGTGTATACATGTATGTGCATGCGTGTGACTATGTGAATGGGTATGTGCATGTGTGTGCATGTGCGTGTGTACCTGTGTGTATGTGCATGTGTGTACACTTATGTGAGTGGATACGTCTGCATGTATGTGCCTGTGTGTGCATTTGCATGGATACCTATGTGCATCTGTGTATGCATGGTCATGTACATAGATGTGTACACATGTGCATGTGCATTTGCGCGTGTAGCACTTGAAAGCATCTGAAACTGAACCATCTTTTTTTTTTTTCTACTTTGTTGAGGTCTCACTTCTTTACAATGTCACTATCCAATATGGTCCCTGTATAAGTGGTTATTGAACACTGGGGATGTGTCTGACTCAAATTGGGGCTCTGTATATATGCATTTCACACAGTCACTGGGTTACCGAGACCTAAAATGAAAATGAAAAAAATGAAATGTTATATGTATGTGATCACATGCTGAAATGAAACTTAGCTATAGGTTTAAATAGTATATATTAATAAAATCAATTTTACTTGTTTCTGCTTATGCTTTTCTACTTATGTTTGTGACTCACATTGACCAACACTGTTCCCCAAGAATGTGAACTTGTAAGCCAGAAATTTGAATAGAAAACTCTTGTATCTCACATTTACGTTTCCAAGAAGGCAATTCCGATTGGCTCAGCTCCAGCCTAAGTGTCTGTTATGATTGGCTACTTAACTGCTGGCCTGATGACCCCACATGGTAGAAGGTGAGAACAGACTCTTGCAAGTTGTCCACACACACACACACACACACACACACACACACACACACACACACACACACCAGCAGCAGCAGCACCAGCAGCAGATACAATAAGAATATTTAAAAAATAAAAAATAAAATTTAATCCATGGGGCCTCAGTTCTTGAAGACACAACCAGACATTCTGATAGCATTGTTTCTCCCCACCCCACCCCCAAGTCTTGGCCACTAGCCAGTCATCTGAAAAATGATTATGCCTAGGGTTATGCTGGGGCTGCTTGGTTGATTCTAGAAATGTGTGCTATTGTGTCTATGTTCTTTAGGGTTGTGTGTGTGTGTGTGTGTGTGTGTGTGTGTGTGTGTGTGTGTGTATTTCAATACAGGGTTTCTCTGTGTAGCCCTGGGTGTCCTGGAACTCACTCTGTAGACCAGGCTGGCCTTGAACTCAGAAATCTGCCTGCCTCTGCCTCCCAAGGGCTGAGATTAAAGGCGTTCGCCACCACTGCCCAGCTGTGTCTATGTTCTTAATGAACAAGTGAAAGAAACATATTTGTGTTGATACTTAAGCTTCTTTTTAATGAAGAGATTTCAAACTTTTTGAGGTATGTGGATATAACCACTTGTTTAATCTCAGGACAAAATGAGAAGCACACACTGTTTCTGTCATAGCTCCTAGAGAGAGCTGAAGAAAATATGCTGTATCTGCACCTCAGATACATTACAACTAGGGTTAGAGCTGAGAGATTATCACCCAGAGTTTGCAAGGCCCTGGAGTGACATCCAATACAGTAACAAAATTATTCATCAAAAGAAAAGAGGTTTCCTGCTCATTTCTATCCATCTCTGAAACCCATAGAGGCTTAGAATCCTATTAATGAACCAAAGGTATAGAGTACAAAGAGATACAAATTGGGTTATAAGAATTTAATGAAATTTGAAGAAAGTCTGTTTTCCCAGGTGGTCAGAATGAAGAACTCTTGCTTCTCTTACAGAGGACCCAAGTTCAGTTCTCAGCACCCACATAAGGAGGCACACAACTGCCTTTAACTCTGCCTCAAGGAAATCTGTCGCCCCCTTCTGGCCTCCACGAGAATCTACACACACGTGTGCTCATACACACATAGATATGCATATAGCTTAAAAATAAATATATACTGATATCCACAATAAAATCTACCACCTCACCATGTAGTGGTCACTAATTTTAATATATCATTGAAGATGGCCAGAAAAGTTCCTACTGCCTTGTGTCTACTAAGGAGCAAGCATGTTTCCCTGTGTTCACTAGGGCAGAACCTGGACCATACGCAAACGTATTGCCATTGCAACCCACCACACCTCGGTAGCAGAAGTGGAAGCATGAAGGCCTTTTACTTTTATGATGTAAATACTCTCACCTCTTCACTTTGAAGCCACTCATCTCTGTTGATTCTAATTCCTTTTTTCCCCCCCAGAGTGTTTCTAGTCTATTGTTAGATGTGAGCTTCACTGTTGCAGAATGCCCAAGTTTGATGTGGTTATTAAAATGGTGCCGATATAAATTACCATAGCGACAACCACAAATTCATAGCCCAATTTATCCTGTGGGGGCTGAAGTCTTCTACAGCTCTTGGAAAAGTACAGAGCAGATGAAGCAGAGACTCAGAGACTCAGATACCCTTCGTCGTTAACTGATCATAAAGCCCCAGCAACCTCCAGTAATGGACAACACAAGCCATTTTTTTTCTGAATGACAAAACTCTTAAAGGGCCTAAGTGTGAGCCCATCTTCACCTGTGTGGCATGTGTCTATGTCCATCATACGCAGGCTACATTCTGATAACCTTGAAGTAGGAAACATCCCCATCACAGCAAAGGACTCTCTCTCTCTCTCTTTTATTTGTAATTATATCAGGCTTGTCTCCTAGCCATGGGGTCTCTGTCTCCTAGTCATTAACATGAATCTAAACAGTAAAAAGGACAGACACCAAAAGAAGGACAGATCCCTTGCACCAGAGAGCAAATACATTGCTAATATATAGCTGAGGAAAAGATATGGGTGTGTGTGTGTGGGGGGGTATTCTTCTCAGTCTCGTCCTTGTTTGACAGGCACATAGATCTCTTGTTGCTCCCTCATCCAATTGCAGAAGTTAAAAATAAGAGGCAACACCTGTGTTCTTAAGCAGCATTCTATGGTGACAACGGCTTTCAAGGGACGGGTGTATTTTTGGATAGCCACACTGAGACATCCCTTAAGCAAAAAAAAAATCCTCAGGAGGATTGAGATTTGCTTCCAGCAGGAGAGCATTCGTGAGTTTATCCTTCTCTCTGTGTGATTGCAGACAATGTTAGAAGACAGATCCATCTTCCCCCCCCCCATGTCCTTTTCCCAAGACTTTGTTCCATGCCTGAGGACTCTATGTCCTTCATATCAAATGCTAACGGGTCCCAAATAGTGAAAATCCCACCAATTCTCTAGGTGTGAGTTTAGAGGGGGAAAAAAATCATCTTTCTCCTATCAGTGTTGGGAACTAAGCACTATTTTTATTTATGTTTGTATGTGTGGGGGTGTGTGCATGTGAGGGCACATGTGTGTATATATGTGTACCTGTACATGTGTGTATATAAGCGTGTGGAGACCCTAGGTTTGTTCCAAGTACCTTTCTTGATCATTCTCCACCTTATATATTGAGGGATGGTCTCTCACTGAACGTGGAGGCACACTACACTGGCTCCTTTGGCAGCCAGGATTACAGGTGGACCACAACATCCACATGGCTTTTAAGCGGGTTCTAGGTTACCTATTGAGCCGTCTTCCCAGCCATGGAAGAAGAAAAAAAAAAAAAAATAGAAGTGTTGCCTGAAGGAGCCATACTTGCATTGGCTCAAAATCATTTTTACTTCCTTATGTTGCTGGCACACTTTCAAACACTAGAGATTCAGAATATAAACAAGCAATCAAATGCTTTCTGATGCTGGAGAGATAGCTCAGCAGTTAAGACCATTAGCTGCCCTTTTGGAAGATCCAGGTTTGATTCCCAGGGCTCACATAGAGAGTCAGGGGAGAGAAAGGGGAAAAGAAAAGACAAAACTGAAAGAGAAATATAGAACCCAAGCTGAAGGGTGAAGGGAAATGGACTCTGGCAGATGTTATGTAGAAAACTCCTTAGATGCCAACCCAAAATGTAGTTAGAAATTAGCAAAGTTACAGGAGCCAAAAACCAAACACACAAAGAATGTTTGTTTCTGTGCATTAACTTGATCTATTGCAAAAGGGGAATGAAGGAAACACTCCCATTTACAATACCTTCAAAGAGGGGTAAATTTAACCAAGCAGGGAAGAATCCAATTGCGCCAAAACCAAAAACACTGGTGCAATTTTTTTTTTTTTCATTTGAAAAACAGGGAGAAACGTTTCATTCATTTGGAGGACTCCAATAAAGATTTTATAAAGCACACATACAGAGACTCTAAAAGGCTCTTGAAAGATACCGAACAACAAGTTATAATGTCAGCTGTTTCTGGTGGTTTTTTTTTTCCAAGCCAGGTTTCTCCACCCAGCCCTCGCTCTGAATCTGAAAGGTGGGGAGAGATCTAGAATTATAGCAACAATGAAACAAGAGCTTCAGAGAAGCAACTCTGAAATAAGAGTCCGAGAGATAAGAAAGGGCCTTCTTTCTGCACTTGCTGACTGATGAACCCCCATCCCTCACCAGGCATCTTGTAGGTTTTACACAAACCACAACGGCCACCACCAGGTAGGAAAAAGAAGGTTTCAGCTTTCTCCATTATAGATCGACTCAAGGTGAAACACCTCAATAAGCTACAAAAAAAAAAACATCGGCACAATATAATTTTCCTTTTCTTGTGCAGAAGTATCTAACTACACTCTTCAAGTGCCTATGGAAATATCAATGGGGGTGGGGGAGTAAGTTTGAGAATCTCATGCAGGGGAATGCTCCTTTTGATGGAATATTTCCCTGCAGCTTGGAGGCAGGTGAAAATGTTTCCCTGGGAAAGAAAAATCAGCCTTCTTGATTTAAAGATGCATGGCTGGAGGGGCTAGGGATGTTTCTCTGTAGCTAGAATTCCTGCCTAGCATTGATGAAGCCCTAGGTTTGATTCCCCAGCACCACATGCTCCAGGCATGGTGATGGACTCCCTATACTAAGAAGTGGAGGCAAGAGGACCAGGCTGGGCGTGCTGGCGAATACCTTTAATCTCATCAGAGGTAGGCAGATCTCTGTGAGTCCCAGGACAGCTCAGTCTGCGTAGGGAGTTCGAGGACAACCAGGGCTCTGTAGAGAGACCCTGCATCATAATAATAACAAGAACAAAAGGATCTGGATTTTTAAGGTCATCCTCAGCTGTACGATAAGTTTGGGGCCAGCCTGGTCTACATGAGTCTCTGTCTCAAAGAAAGAGCAGACAGAGGAGGGGGAGGGGGAAGAGGGGGAAGGAGGAGGAGGAGGAGGAAGGGGGAGGATGGAGGGAGGGAGGGAGGGAGGAGGAGGAGGAGGAGGAGGAAGAGAAGGGGGAGGAGGGAGAACCTTGGGGCTTCTGAGATAGTAATAGGTTTTCATTAGATAGAGATGGGGTAGAAAACAGGCTTGAAAGTCCAAAGACTATGGGCTGGAGGATTTTAGCATATATACTTCCTTTTCAATGTCACAAGGCAGGATTTCTCTCCTTGCTCTTATTCAGGGCTAATCTGTCACCTGAGGTCTTATGTCATAATCCAATAGGGTGGCTCACCTTGATTTCAGCATGAAAAATGACTTTTTCCACGCTGCCTCCCTAGAGAGGGAAATGGGTTTGAACTTGTGACATGCAACAGAGTAGTCATCTTGCTGAGTGATGGGGGGGTGGCAAAGGTTAGCGTGGGCGGTCAGAGCCTGTGCTTGCATTGACTCTGCAGGGACTTTATGGCTCCCTTCCAATCCTAGAGCATGGATATCCCTACCATGTGGGAAGCAATGTTGTATTTAAATAGCAGTTGGGTGGAAGTGAGTGTAGAGAGATTGCAAATGCAGAAAGAGGAGGCCCTGCCTGGAAGATCATCATCCACCTCTTCCCCTTTGGAGGGAGGAAAAACATATCTTCAGTCTAGCAAGTGTTTGCAGCTCTACATGGAAACCGGGTGATGCTGTAAATAGGTTCTGGTTCGTTAAGGCTGACGCACAGTGATTGCAATTGATTAACGGAAGGCAGACGTTTACAACAGTGTGGTCAATACAAGTAACCAGAAAAAGTCTGAGCTTCGCCTGGCAACATTTGGGATGTTTTATTGGACCAGAGGGCCTGGAGGTTCCTCCTTGGAGGTCTCGCTCTCCAGTTTTCCTGTCAAATTTTGGAACCAGTCACTAGGCATTCCTCCAATCACCTCTCTGTTGCTTAAGAGAGCCACACGTGCCTTCTGCCACTTGGGCTGAAGAAGCTTAATTCAGACAGCACAGACATCCATCACCCTGGTCAAGGGAAATAGATGCCCGGTTCTCAGAGCTCATTAGATATTTCAAGGTCCAAAGGAAAAAAAAAAAAAAAGCTTCAGGAAAATGAATTATCAGCATGCTGTAAAATTGGCCCTCAACCTTCGAAGAGCAAATGCGAATCGAGCAAAGAAGCCAATTTTCTCCCGATAGCCTATTTGTCCATCCAGTTCTTCCCTTTTTTGTTGTTGATCTTGTTGATGTTGTATTGTTTTGTGTTTCTGGTTTTTCAAGACAAGGTTTCTCTGTATAGCCCTGGCTGTCCTGGAACTCACTCTGTAGACCAGGCTGGCCTCCAACTCAAGGATGTGCCTGCCTCTGTCTTTCAAATGCTGGGTTAATGGTGGCACGTGCCACCATGGCCTGTCCCTTTTTCTTATAAGAGGTATTTGGGGGTTTGGGTTTGAGTTTGGTCCTTGTTCTTGTAATTTTATTACAGTATCCCACTTCAAATTTTTTTTATTCTGCATTTTCTGTTTGTTTGTTTTTTTTAATTTAAATGTATCTTTTATCTGAATGCCCAAAGTAGTGAATACTTTAAAGACTATGGAACTTTTAAGTTGGACAATGTTTTACATCAGGATACAAACATGAGACTCTAGGGAACAGGTTTCCATTTTAAAGTATTGGGCTAGCTAGCTAGCTAGCTAGATGGCTCAGAGGTTAAGAACACATGCTGTTCTTGCAGAGGTCCTAGGTTCAATTCCCAGTCCTCACACTGGGTGCCTCACAACATCCTGTAATCCCAACTATAGAGGAGCTGACTCCTTATCTCCATGGGCACACATGCACATGTGGACACACACACACACACACACACACACACACACACACACACACACACAAACACACAAATAAGAAATCAAAGTAAAATCTAAAAAAAAAAAAAAGCATGAAATTATTTACCAAAAGAATGCTCTTATTCACCCCAAGGATTTGGGGCTCATCAACTAAAAACAAGCAAATGTTTGACCCTAGGGTGTTCTTACCTTCTTAGACATCAACTGACCAGGAAATGGCTTCCTGGAGCAGAGGGTCTGTGCACTGGCAGTTACTGCCCCTCCCCCAGCCACTGGTCGCATTAGTTTGTAGTAGGCTAGGGCATCCATTGCAGGTCAAGTTCCCTGTGTGGCTCTGTTTCATCCAGGTTAGGTACAGCACCCACACAGTGGGCTCGAATTCATCTAAATGTGACTGGGTTAGCAGGTTGGTGGTGGCACACGCCTTTAATCCCAGCACTTGGGAGGCAGAGGTAGGTGGATTTCTGAGTTCGAGGCCAGCCTGGTCTACAAAGTGAGTTCCAGGATAGCCAGGGCTATACAGAGAAACCCTGTCTCGAAAAAACAAAAACAAAAACAAAAACAAAAAGTCACTGGGGTGAATGGTGACTTCCCACTCCACAGTCCCAGAGGACCCTCTTCCCAGAGGCATTGGTGCTCCATAATCCTTCCATCTGGTTCTTTTCCTCTGCCCTCTCGAGTTGTCTGCATGCACGCTCTGATGAGAACTCTACTGGAGACCTGCAGACGTCCGCAGTTCTCCTCCCTGTGGTACTCTTCTCCTGACCACCATTCATTACCTAAGACTCAGTTCCTTCTCCCTATGATGGGCAGTATGATCGCTAATCTTGGCTGTCCATTTTAATAGTTCTGTGATTAAAATAAGATCTGCGCATGTCTGTGTGGGTATATAAGGATGGTTCCTGAAAGGGTTAATCAGAGGAGGATTGACTTTCCCCCAGAGTGGGTAGCAGACCAGGATAAAGGCTCTAAGAGAGAGAGAAGGTGCTGCTGTGGCCTGCCCACCTTTTTCTCTTGCTGCTGAGTGCATCTACTCTGCTGCTGTTGGCACAGCTGCAGCATCCTTGGCTGGCACAAGAACCCAGCTTCTGTGGCTTTTCACCATAGACGGAAGACCAGCAGCTCTCCAAGAACCTCTCAGGCCTTCAGCACCAGGCTTGAACTGCTGATATATTCAGCTCAGGCTTTCAGACTCCCTGGCAGGTGGCCATCGTTGGACTAGCAGGCCTTACCACGTAAGCCAATACAATCTAACACAGTGGTTCTTCACTTTCCTAATGATGCCACCATTTAATGCAGTTCGCCATAGTGTGCTGACTCCAAATCATAAAATTATTTTGTTGCTGCTTAATAATTTTATAATTTTGCTACCGTTATGAATCGTAATGTAAATATATGATACACAGGATATCTGATATGTGACCCCAAAGGAATTGTGACCCACAGGTTGAAAACCACTGATCTCTCTCTCTCTCTCTCTCTGATCTAACACTCCATCATATAGTTTCTAGTCTGAGCTGATACTAAATGATCTGTTCTGAAGAGTCATGAATTATGTGACACTTTTCCCAGGAATATAACACACACACACACACACACACCTACTCACCCCAGATAGGGAACCCAGGTCAAACCAAAGCAACATCTACACAAAAGGCTGAATTTTTACTGGGTATCTTAGGGTTTCTATTGCTATGATGAAACGCCATAACCAAAAAGCGAGTTGGGGAGGAAACAGACTATTCAGTTTACACTTCCACATTGCTGTTCATCACCAAAGGAAATCAGGACAGGAACTCAAAGGAGGCAAGGCAGGAGCCTGGACGCAGGAGCTGATGCAGAGGCCATGGAGGGTGTGCTACTTACTGGCTTGTTCCCCATGGCTTGCTCAGCTTGCTTTCTTATAGAACCCAGGACCACCAGCTCAAGAATGGCACCACCCACTATGCCGCTGGGCCCTCTCCCACCCATCACTAAGAAAATGCCTTCCGGCTGGATCTCATGGAGGCATTTTCTCAACTGAGGCTGCTTCCTCTCTGATGATTCTAGCTTGTGTCCAGTCAACACAATACCAGACAGTACACTGGCATGACTTACAGCCAGGCTAACCAGAGTCTTCTCTCTAAGCATTTGTTGACTGCTAGCAACACTGGAGCAGGGTCCTTGGGACTCATGTGAGTTCCAGTTTTTCCCAGATGGTTAAGTTTGCTTTGCCGCTGGGGTCTGCAGGCTCCTTCCTGAAGGAAGGGTTGCACTAAAGAGCAAGCTGCTCCATAGCACAAAGAGTCCAGTTTTGTGCCCAAGTGGCATCCACTCCACTCACTGGGTTATAACTGTCTGTGGGTGCTGTTCAAAGTATTTCCTTCTTGCACAGTGGTTCCATCCCAACACACTATTGACTTTAGTTCAGCAAAAGTGTTTATTAGTTCTTTTTCTCTGACTTTAAGCTGCGCTAGTCATTGTTCTTAGTGAAATATTGTATATCACAGCTATTATTCTTTGCTGACTACAGAGTAACGGGGGTGCCATCTATCCTGTGAGCGTCAGGAGGAAACCTTGCCCATCTATCCTTCACTACTTCCCCTCACCGGAGACCCTGGTCACCCTGCTGCAGCGATCGATTCTTTCTTCATCACCTCACCATGGGCTGATCGCCCATTTCTGCACCTCTCAGACATCCATTCTCACAGTCTCTGGTGGGCTACTGAGAATGAAACACCTGGAAGAAAACAAAACATAAAGAATAAGGAAAATCTATACTAGGTTTTCAGTCTTCACAATTCCCAAGCTTTGCAAAAATAAAATCACACACACACACACACAAACACACACACACACACACACACGCACACAAACACACATACACACACGCACACACACACACACACACACACACACACACATTCAACTCTAGGAGTCCCCCAAATGTCCCAGATTGTTGTGCCTGCTATGCATTTCTATGTGTGTACATGCGTGTGTGAACAGTGTCTCTTTGTGTCTTTATACATCTTTGTATGCTTCTGTGCTTATATGCATATGTGTCTGTGTATATATATGCATATGTTGAGTTTGTCTGTATGTGGATATATGTGTGTGCTTGTATATATACTAGTGTAATTTGTATATATACGAATGTGTGTCTTTGTGTACCTGTGTGTATGTATGTAAACAGATGT
Organism: Mus pahari; assembly: GCF_900095145.1. Lineage (NCBI taxonomy): Eukaryota > Metazoa > Chordata > Mammalia > Rodentia > Muridae > Mus > Mus pahari. The sequence continues at coordinate 16,011,218 of NC_034612.1, read as the reverse complement.
GTCTATGTGTGTGCATGGGCATGTGTATATGTGTGTACATATGTGTGTGTGCATGTGTTTATATGTGAGTGCATATGTATGCACATGTGTTCATGTGTGTATGTGTGTGTATTTGTATAAGTATGTTACCACTCTCAGGAGGGGGCTCTCTGCATCACTGCGGGGCTGTCTCATGGGTAATGAGGCTCTCACCACTGCACTGTTGGCTGAGAACGTGGAACCTACAGAGTCTAAAGTGGCCAAATTAAGCCCTGCTGGGTCTTCCCTCTCCACCATCAATCCACATACTTTCACAGAAGCCTGGGATGTTCCTGGGGTAAAATCAGTGTTCACAGAAAGCGCACATGAATGCATGTGCGGGGGCGCGTGCGCGCACACACACACGCGCACACACACACATACACACACACACACACACACACACACAGGAGCACAAGTTCATGTTTACTTCTAAGGCACCTAAGAGAGAACAGACCCTGGCTTTATAGAGAGTAAAAGATGGTCAATAGTTTGAGCTT
>NC_034612.1:16009099-16010215 GCF_900095145.1 Mus pahari | reverse complement strand
GACACTGAAATACCAGACAGTGTGTGTTGGATGTAGCTGAGGATCGCATGTGCAGGCGAGATCCTGTTGGCTGCAGAGACATTCAAAGGAAAAGAAGAGGAAGATGTGATTGGACTCAAGGACTTTTCTACAGGTGACATGTTTTTGTCTTTCTTTTCCCTTTGGCAGGGGCTCCAAGTGACCCTAATGGCAGAAAATAAGCCTCTCAGATAAGCATAAAGTGCAGATGCTGTGTGTGGATGCAAGGTGCATGGGCACTGTGAGCAGCCAGAGAGAGANGCAGGTNGATTCTCCAAGGTCAGCACAGACTTTCTGCTGTCCACTCAGAGTACGGTGATTCAAGACGAAGGATTTTCCAAGGAGAAATTGATGGGCAAAAATTAATATGGNGGCTGCAATGTCAGCCTTTCAGGAGAGTGTCACATTCCTGCTTTCCCACAGAACATGGCTGCTTCCAGAACGTCAGCCTCATTGTTCTCATTGTTGTGGCCAGTGGCCTCCATCACCTCAGGAATGCGTATGTTGTTAGTTCATCAGACAGCATTTCTCTGAAGCCATGGGGAAGTGTGTGTGTCTGTGTGTCTGTGTGTGTGTGTGTGTGTGTGTGTGTGTGTGTGTGTGTGTGTGTGTGTTTGTATACACATGCCTGAGTGTGGATGGAAAAGCAAAGGATGGCCTCATTGTCAGACCTCAAGATACCACCTACTTTGTTTTCAGGACAGAATCCTCCCTTGTTGGCCTGGAACTAAGCAGGTGGGTTAAGTTGGCACTAGTGATCCCNAAGGATCCACCTGGCTCCACCCTACCAATGCTGGAATTACAAGTGGGTACCACCACACCCAGCTTTTTGACATAAGTTCTTAGGGTTGAACTCAGCTTCTTGTGCTTGTCCAGTGGGGAGCACATTACCCACCCATCTCTCCAGCCATCGATAGAGTCTTGATAGAGATGAATACCAAAGGTCTATCACATCTTGATAGAGATGAACACCAGCTGTCAGGTAGATTCTAGAAGAGGGGTAAACTCAGTTTGGATATGAGATGGAGGGATACTCACAATCAGTTCATGATCCACAAGGGGTGTGTGTGTGTGTGTGTGTGTGTGTGTGTGTGTGTG
>NC_034612.1:15994201-16006513 GCF_900095145.1 Mus pahari | reverse complement strand
CTCTCTCTCTCTCTCTCTCTCTCTCTCTCTCTCTCTCTCACACACACACACACACACACACACACACACATTTAATAGCACTGCAGAGAGGCAGAGAGTTCTTCTTGCAACATGGCACACTCCGGGCAGACAACAAAATCAATATCTATATTCCAAAAATGAAGAAATTGTTTATTGAACTGCTTCAACAACCTATTTTTGTAATAGAACAAAATAGAACCAAGCCAGTTATTTATCTGCCGCTAGATCCCGTGACTTCCTCCAGGACTCAAGTTCCTACAGTTTCCAGTCTGAGTCACAACGTGACCCCAGATTACCTATCTTCTATCCTTCACTTATAATGTACGCTTGATTCTTCCTCCTAATTCAATTGTTTTCCTCATTCTTAAAGCCCCACTGCATAATAATAGTTGCCTTCTTTTTCTCCAGATTGCTATGAATCCCTTGAAACTCCATTTCTAGATCTGACGTATCAAGATGCCAATTCCGCTTGTCATAATCACACCACGGGGACTAGAGAGCAGACTGTGTTATGGACAGCCATCCTTCAGGCATACCATGGCCCTCACATGACTGGGTTCATTAACCTTCCTTCATGGAGTAAAGGAAGGCCCACCAGCAGAACATATATCCTTTTCCCCATTCCCCAGGTAACAACTGGAGGGCAGAATCTTTTCTGTTAGTGACTTAAATGTGATATATCCCCCACAGGCTCAGGTGTTTTAACACTTGGTACCTAGCAGGTGGTTTTGAAAGGCTGTTTCTGAGGTGGAACATCACAGGAGTGGAGTCTGTTTTGAGTCCTAAAGACCTGACAGCTCTCTGGGACTCATCCGCCAACCACAGTCTCCCCTGTAGCTCCTCCTAACCTCCCACTAGCTCCCCAGTCTCTTTCTTTGTCTCTTTATTTCTGCCTCCCTTCCTCTTTCTGCCATTGTTTTTTTTTTTGTTTGTTTTTTTTGTTGTTGTTGTTTTGTTTTTGTTTGTTTTTTTTGTTTTTCAAGACAGGGTTTTTCTGTATAGCCCTGGCTGTCCTGGAACTCACTTTGTAGACCAGGCTGGCCTCAAACTCAGAAATCTGCCTGCCTCTGCCTCCCAAGTGCTGGGATTAAAGGCGTGCGCCACCACGCCCGGCTTTTTTCTGCCATTGTTGCTCTCAACCTCATCAGCTGCATCCTCATTTCTCTGACTCCTTCCACAGCATAGTGGCTGCTGCCAAGATAACTTGTGATACCCAACTCAAAAGGCTGGGGCTGTTCAGGAGCTGAAGTGTGAGCTGAGGCAACCAGAAGACAACAGAAAAACAATCAACACAGAATGCAGCCATTGCCAGCTCTTCATCTGTCAGACATTGGGTACCAATTGCTGAACTTGAATAAAAGATCTGGTATTTGTGTATCAGAAGCTAGATTATACAGGGTCCATGCACTACATCATGCCAGATCATTGCTTCTGCACACAGAATGTGTACTGGCTGGTTTTATGTCAACTTGATACAAGGTAGAGTCATCAGAGAAGAAGGAGCTTCAATTGAGAAAATGCCTCCATGAGATACAGCTGTAAGGCATTTTCTTAATTAGTGATCAATGGAGGAGGGCCCAGACCCATTGCAGATGGTGTCCTCATACCTGGGCTGGTGGTCCTGGGTTCTATAAGAAAGCAAACTTAGCAAGCCATGTGACGCAAGCCAGTAAGCATCAGTACTCTGTGGCCCCTGCATTAGCTCCTGCCTTGCTTGAGTTCTTGTTCTGACTTGCTTTGATGATGTACAGTGATGTGGGAGTGTAAGCTAAATAAACTCTTCCCTCCCCAATTTGACTTTTGGTCATAGTGTCTCACTCACAGCAATAGAAACCCTAACTAAGACAAGTTGGTACCAGGAGTGGGGTATTGCTGTGACAGACATGACCACGTTTTGGGGGAGGATTGTGGAAGGACTTTGGAATTTTGAGCTAGAAAAGCCATTGAGTGCTGGGAGCTCAGAGAGATGCTCTTGTGGAGCTTGAAAGATAAGGGTGTTCAGAGCAGTGCAGAAGATGGAGGCCTGGCTTGTGAGGTTCCAGAGGGAAATTTAAAGACTCTATCAGGGATGTCTGCTCTTTTAAATTAAGATTCTGTGGTTCTGGTTAGCTGGGGCTGAAAAAAAATAAATCAGCCACAATTAACAAGAGACACACACCTCTGATGTGAAAATTTTATACCACTGAGGCAATTGATGCTAGTTAGTTGGAGCTAAGACATTAGCAGTGATCAGGAAGGGACCAGCATCACTGAGGTGGAAACTTCCGGGAAGTGTTGAAGAGAAGCTGAACTCCAGAGGTAGCCAAAGTGGTACCTTGTGTTAAGCTGAAGGACTTGGTAATGAATAAGAGTCAGTCAGGTAGTACTCATTTTGAAGGGGTCATGGAGAGCACCTAAGACTTGACACGAGGAGAGGCCAGGAGAGGCCACTGGTGAAGGTGCAGCCTCAGTGACAGTCGAAGGCCCAAGAATGAAGGGGTCATACCTAGGACTCGAGGCTTGGCACCACAAAGAGATCCCAGGAGAGGCTATTCTTTCAAACAACCCCTGTTTGTGTGTCAAGTTAACATAAAACTAGCCAACACAGACAGAGATGCCAGAAGAGGGTGTCAGGACCCATAGAACTGGAGGTAAAAGCAGTTGTGAACCCCTGGCCTAGGCACTGGGAACCAACTGAACTCCTATGCTCTCAACCAATGAAACATTTTTCTAGGTCACTATTGTTCATTTTGAACCAATCACAGTCACTTATCCTTGAAGGAGATAAGATACAATAGACCCTCCAACTAAGTGAAGTGGGCCCCCTGCTGCCCAAGTTGGTGATGGCTTACACAGGCTTGTGTTGGTTGAGTTTCAGACAGCCCTAGCAAAGACTGTAGTTCCAGCAGACAGCTCCTGACTTTGTACAGTTGTTGGAGGCATCCGTGGTGTTTTGGAACTGGTAGCCCCTCTGGCTTGTAGACTGATAATCCTTTTTTCTCTAAGGCAGCCCAGAGAGCAGCAATTCGATTGTCAAATTGCCCCCACCTCCTGGTGTCTTTGCTTATTTACAGGAAAATGAACATCAGAAGAAATGCTTGCAATATGGAAGTTCTTAAAGCATTGTAGTCAACGCTAACAATGCAACAGATTTTGACAATGTGTTCACAATTCCTGACACCTGCTCCACGAGAGGTAGGGCTCCCCCTCATCCATTGGAAGGAGACAGTGAGGCCAATGCTGAAGACAGCGTTTCCCTTTTTATATGTACAGGATTTGGGGCTTAGTCACTTGCAACCAGATGAGTCCGGATGGGTACCATCTTCTCTCACACTGCCTCTGTCTCCTCCAATATCACATTTGCTTCCTGTTCACATACTCTCCTGTATCTGCAATTTTTTATTGCACCACGCCTATCGAAGAAAGGTGAGTTTTCATCCACTCTTCAAGTCAAATGTTTGCTTTGCCACAAGTCCCCTTGGAGAGGCCAGTGGCTCAATCCTGGGATCCTGAGTCCTCAGCAGACACCAATGGATCCTTTATGGGGTGGGAGTTTTCACAGTCATATGACTGCAGCCCCCACAACCTCTGACTCAACACAGATTTGCAAAATTGTGTGGCTGCCATGTAATATTTTGGGGGGTCTTTGCTTCCTTCCAGGCTTGGCACCTCACCCCACCTCTGCTCTTTGCTTTTTCCCTTTTTGACTCTGAGCTATGAATTTATCAAGGGGTGGGCAGCGTTCCCCTCTCTGTTGCCAGACCTGTGGGAAGATGAGCAGCAGAATTCTCAGTGTCTTGGCAATAAGAGCAAGAGAGAAAGCCCTGCCAAGGCTCTGTCTGCTATGACTTCACCACACTGTAATCCGAAGACCTTGACATGACCTTCCAGGATCTCTGAGGGCAGCCATAGCTAAGGGGAAACTGAGGGGTGCTCATGGGCTTGACAACACTTCCCATCCCTGCTACCTTGGAAGTACCTGCATCTTTGCATGATCACCCATATCCACGCAAGCCACTAGACAGAGGAAGAAAAGGAGGTCTGGAGACTGCCTTTCTTGTCACTCACTGAAAACAGTTGACATGGTCCCCAGTGAAGTCACTCTGGTCAGACTCCCAGGAAGGAAAGATCTAAATGTTTCTGTCAGAGGACCATTTTATGCTAGTGCTAAATTGTCTCTTGTGTGGGGGAAATTAAGAAGCTTGTTAGATATCCTAAGAAAGAGCCTGGAACAGAAAGAGGAAATTAGACAAAAACTAAAAGCAACAGGGGCTGGAGAGATGATGGCTCAAAGGTTAAGAACACTGGCTTCTCTTGCAAAAGACCTGGGTTCAATTCTCAGGACCTGCATCATTTATAATTCCAATTCCAGGGATCCAATGTCCTCCATAGGCGCCATGCTCATGGTATATATACTTGTAGGTAGGCAAAGAACTAACACTAAATTCTCTCTCTCTCTCTCTCTCTCTCTCTCTCTCTCTCTCTCTCTCTCTCTCTCCCTCACACACACACACACACACACAAAGTTAATAAAAACCAGAGTGTGACCATAGCTGTGTATTGATACTAGTTTATACTAGACATATAATGACATTCCAGTTGTTCCCTGTCTCAGTGAAGGATTTTCTACAACACAGAGTGTACCTAGAACCATAGAGTGTGTTGAACACACATACACTGTGTCTTTTCCCGGGAACATGCACTTCTAATCTAGTTTATCTCATAAAACCCCACATCATATCGTTAAAAATAGTAACCAACGCTTGCAATACTAAACTCATTTGTCTCTTTACTGAGTTGGTATATATTTTACTTTTATATATTCACTTAAAGGAAGCACCATACAGATGGCATTAGGAGTCACTTTTGGACTTTGAGGATCCTATTAAGTAAAATGAAATACTTTAGCCCAGCAATATGATAAAAGCCACATTAATCCAATCCCTAAGAAGGCTTCTAGCTGATAATGGGAGGGTAATATATGCAGTGTGGTCATACTGAACCCAGGCTATGATTGTGTCATAGTTAGGGTTTTACTGCTGTGACTAGACACCATGCCCAAGGCAACTCTTATAAAGGACAACGTTTAATTGGGTCTGACTTACAGGTTCAGAGGTTCAGTCCATTATCATCAAGATAGAAACATGACAGTGTCCTGGCAGGCATGGTGCTGGAGGAGCTGAGAGTTCCACCTCTTGTTCTGAAGGCACAACTAACTTCCCAGGTATTGAAGTTAGAGTCACACCAAGGTATTCTATATTATTTGTTGACTACTGTGAAGGGTGTTGTTTTCCTAATTTCTTTCTCAGCCTGTTTATCCTTTCAGTAGAGGAAGGCTACTGATTTGTTTGAGTTAATTTTATATTCAGCCACTTTGCTGAAGTTGTTTATCAGGGTTAGGAGTTCTCTGGTGGAACTTTTAGGGTTACTTAAGTATACTATCATATCATCTGCAAATAGTGAAATTTTGACTTCTTCTTTTCCAATTTGTATCCCTTTGACCTTTTGTTGTCTAATTGCTCTGGCTAGGACTTTGAGTACTATATTAAATAGGTAGGGGGAGAGTGGGCAGCCTTGTCTTNTTCCTGATTTTAGTGGGATTGCTTCAAGTTTCTCTCCATTAGTTTGATGTTGGCTACTGGTTTGCTATATATTGCTTTTACTATGTTTAGGGATGGGTCTTAAATTCCTGATCTTTCCAAGACTTTTACCATGAAGGGGAGTTGAGTTTATCAAATGCTTTCTCAGCATCTAATGAGATGATCATTTTTTTCCCTTTGAGTTTGTTTCTATAGTGGATTATGTTGATGGATTTACACATATTGAACCATCACTACATGCTCCATTATGTTCTTAGCAGCCTTATTTATAATAGCCAGAAGCTGGAAAGAACTCAAATGTCCTTCAACAGAGGAATGGATACAAAAAAAAAAAAAAATGGAGTACTACTCAGCTATTAAAAACAATGACTTCATGAAATTCTTAGGCAAATGGATGGAACTAGAAAATATCATCCTGAATGAGGTAACCCAGTCACAAAAGAACACACATGGTATGCACTCACTGATAAGTGGATATTAGCCCAAAAGCTCCGAATATCCAAGATACAATTCACAGACCACAGGAAGCTCAAGAAAAAGGAAGGCCAAAGTGTGAGTGCTTCCGTCCTTCTTAGAAGAGACAACGTGTGGAGCAGAGACTGAAGGAAAGACCATTCAGGGACTGCCCCACCTGGGGATCCATCCCACATACAGACATCAAACCCTGATGCCGAGAAGTCCCTGGAACCTGATATCACTGTCTCTTTAGAGGCTCTGTCAGAGTCTGACAAATACAGAAGTGGATGTTCACAGCCAACCACTGGACTGAGCACAGGGACCCCAATGGAGGAATTAGGGGGAAGGCCTGAAGGAGCTGAAGGGGTTTGTAATCCCATAAGAAGGACAACAATATCAACCAACCAGACCTCCCAGGGACTAAACCACCAACCAAAGAGTACACATGGAGTGACCCAAGACTCTAGCCACATATATAAGAGAGGACAGTCTTGTCCAGCATCAATGGGAGGAGAAACTACTTCATAACTGTAATTTTGCTACGGCTATAAATGGTAACGAAAATATCTGTGTTTTCTAATGGTCTTAGGTGACTGCTGTAAAAGGATCATTTAACCCCAAAGGGGTCACAACTTACAGCTTGAGGAACACTACTTTAGGGTAATATGACATATACCAAAGTTTATGATTAATGACATAAATCACTGCATGATTTCTCCTGAACTATTTTCCCCAGGCCCAGAGAAATTTTGCTAACTTTTCTTTCTGAAAATGACCATTATATTAGGGTAATTTTTTTTCTTGGTGCCTATGACAAAATATCTGACGAGAATCAATTAAAGGAAGGAGGGATCTGTGTTGTCTTATAATCTAAGGGCCCAGTCCATCATGGAAGGAAGGCATGGCGGCAGGAGCTTAAGGGGGCTGGTCACATAGTATCCACAGTCAGGAAGCTGAGAGAGATGGATGCTGGTACCCAGCTCACTGTCTCCATTTCCTTCAGTCCAGCACACCAGTCAGTGGGATGGTACTGCTCAAGTTCAGAGTATGACCTCCCATCTCAATTAACCTAATCTAGAAAACCCCATCTCAGACATACCTAGAGATGTGAATCCTAGATGATTCATTCTTTTTTTGTTTTTTTGTTTTTTTTTTTATTTTATTTTTATTTATTTATTTATTTATTTTGGTTTTTCGAGACAGGGTTTCTCTGTGTAGCCCTGGATGTCCTGGAACTCACTTTGTAGACCAGGCTGTCCTCGAACTCAGAAATCCACCTGCCTCTGCCTCCCAAGTGCTGGGATTAAAGGCGTGCACCACTACTGCCCGACTGACTCATTCTTGAATCCTGGATGATTCATTCTTCCTATGAAATTGACAAGGGAGATTAACCATCACAACCATATAGCAAACATTTCTATTTTTAAGAGCAATTTGTCATCAGTGCCCAACTCTTTGCCCTTGTATTGTGGAAGCAGCCATTAAGGATGTGTGGCTGTGTCCAACTTGTATTGCATTTACAAAAGTAACAGGTGATCCATATTTGCTCTGCAGATCATAATTTTCTGATTCCCCAGACCACTTGGATGTCAGTACCAGCTTTTAAAAAGTATGGTTTAGGAGCTGGAGAGAGAGCTCAGTGGTTAAGAGCACTGGCAGCTCTTGCAGAGAGAACCTGAGTTCAGTTCCCTACATCCACATCGCACGCCCTCTTCTGGCCTACTTATGGGCACTGCACACAGATAGTGCATAGACATAAATGCAGGCAAAACACCCATACACATAAAATCAAAACAAATGTATCTCTTAATGCTGGCCATAGTATCTCTAAACATGATGTAATCTCTCAGGAGAGTATCCTGAGCATATACTTTCTAAAATTCTCCAACAGAAATCTAATGTGTGTGCATTCATAGTTGGGAATCACATGCCCATTAGAGAGGGCTCAAGAGGTTTTTTTTTTTTTTTTTTTTTTTAGGTGTGGTATAAGAAAAGTAGCTGAAGGTTAGCTGAGGAGATTTTTCTTGTGGGTGAAATGAAAATAGAGTCGGGATGCTGAGCACCCTAAAAATAGAATGCTGTCTTTTCACATGTCCTCCCTCCGTTACTCAAGGCAAAAAGCAGCCAGTTCCAAAAACTTAAAAGGGACTTTATTCTAGAATCTGTTGCACAAGTCCCCAAGGGGGGGACAAAAACCTGTAGTATGTGTCACTGACTTTGAATGTAAGTTGGAATTTTCACTGGCATTATGATCTGAACATCTGTAGGTAACTGTATCCACTGCACTTCCTAACCTATTCCTTTTTATTTTTTACAATGTTTCTGTCAGCTACTTTTACTTCCCTTCCCATGTTTAACCTCTTTTTTCTTAATAATTTTGTGTTTAATTTAGGTTTTGAAAATCCAATATCTTAGCCTTTATTGCAGCTAATAATCTCTACAGCTTAGATCTTTTTAAAACGGGTTTTAAAAAAATCTGTATTTTATATGTGTGTGTGTGAGCATTTATCTGTGTGTATGTATGTGCATCATATGCCGGCAGTGCCCATGGAGGCCAGAAGAGGGCATCAGATCCCCCTGAAACTGAAGTTACAATGGTTGTGAACTACCATGTGTGCTAAGAATTTAACTGGGATTCTTGAGAAAGGTAGCCAGTCCTCTTAACTGCTGGAGACTTCATTGCATGGGCTGAGGTCTTGGCTTTTGTGTCAGGGGGAAATTGAGCTGAGTACTTGCTGTCTGAAGCCCCTGCTGCCAGAGTCTCCACACCATCATGAGCTGTACACTCTAAACTAACAATCTCTCTTTTAAGTTGTTTTTGTCATTGTACTGGCTAGCTTTGTGTCAACTTGACACAGCTGGAGTTATCACAGAGAAAGAAGCCTTAGTTGGGGAAATGCCTCCATGAGATCCAGCTGTGGGGCATTTCCTCAATTAGTGATCAAGGGGGAGAGGCTCCTTGTAGGTGGGACCATCTCTGGGCTGGTAGTCTTGGATTCTATAAGAAAGCATGCTGAGCAAGCCAGGGGAAGCAAGCCAGTAAAGAACATCCCTCCACGGCCTCTGCATCAGCTCCTGCTCCCTGACCTGCTTGAGTTCCAGTTCTGACTTCCTTGGTGATAAACAGCAGTATGGAAATGTAAGCCGAATAAACCCTTTCCTCCCCAACTTGCTTCTTGGTCATGATGTTTGTCCAGGAATAGAAACCCTGACTAAGACAGTCATGGTGTTTTGTCACAACAGGAGAGTAAGACAAGGTGCCCCTCTAAGCTTTACTGTTTCTGTTCAGTAAATAAGTGGGGCATGGTAAGGTCTGGGTGCCGAAAGTAGCTGACAGCCTTTATCATGAACAGAAGAAAGTCATTTCCGGAAAGTTCTGAAAAAAATTATTACACTGAAATAGATCCTCATAATAGCTGTTATGGCTTACCATGATGCAGTAGAAATCTACTGCGATGCAGGTATCATTTAATGTAGTGAAATCAAAATTATTATGATGTAACATTATGGTGTCATATCATGACACAAGAGAAATTTATTATGTGTCAATTATGACTTATCCTAGAAACATTGTCATGCACAACAGATAATAGGGCACAATTCTATAACAGATCAGAAAAATTCCCGTAATGTAGTAGGTCATAGCAGATCTGATGGTTTTGTGTGACAAAATAAAAATGTATGATAGATAATACAGCAGGTTACCTTAACACAGGTGCTCTGATTTACTGTGATCACATAGCTGTTTCTGTGTCTCATAAAGGGGAGGCAACTTCATCCTTACCCAAGTCCTTTCTCCCGGTTCCAGACAGATAACGTGGTGAAGCATCCTTAAGCTGCCGAGCTCAGACAGCCTATTATCCTTCACCAGATGGGAGCTAGCAGTACACTCACAGACTGCTGGCTTCCCAAAAGTTCAGACACTGAACAGACAGGACATCTCAAACCTGTCAGCATTCTGGAAAATGTCAGGCAGGAGAATACTTTGTGGAATTTCTGTAACAGAAAGTGCCACTTGAGAGTCAGTTGTGACGTGACGTCACCAAAAGTCCTCAGCTTCCTGGTGACAGAAGTAGAAAGTATGTGTGCCTCGTGAGAAACGTGTGGTCTCATCCAAAACATTTAGCATCCTGTTTCCATTCCATCCTGAACACAGAAGGCCGTGTTAGATTTTACTGAGGTGTTCAGCAGGTGCAGGAGATGTTTGTCTTCCTCCTGGCCCAGCTTCCTACTGCATTCACAGACAGGCCATCCTTTTGAGACCATTCTGTAGAATTACCTCCACTTTCAGAGAGCATTTAATCCAGCCCGAAGCCTTAATGATTTTAACACTACCCCCAGCACTAACCAAAACACCCAGATCCTGTAAACTGCCTTTGCTAACACTTTCATGTTGAGGAAAAAAACTCACAGAACCCTATGGCCTGTGTTCTCGCCAGTTGCTATGAGTCGATAAATACCAATCTGTTCAATAACAAAGATCAAAGACTGGCTGCGCTCTCCTGATCTTCAGGCTTTGTTCCTGGTGTTTAAATAAGTCAGAAGCTCATTGCTAGTTTTTTATTTTTTTAAGTTGGCCATGGTGCGCATATTAAGTCGTGCACGTGTTTTCACTATTGAACTGGACTCAGGAGTCCTGGAGAACAACCCTAGGGTGGCCCATGGTTCCTCCTCCTCCTCCTGACAACCATTCACAGAGCAAGAACAGTACGTACTCAGCATACTCAAGGACTCACCTACATCCCACCACAGAATAAATACAGAGAAGAGGTCCAGACCTTAGTCTCTGGGGCTTTTCCATACCAAGAAGTCCAGGATGTATGAAGAGTTAGTGATGAGGGCTGAAAAGATGTCTCCGTGATAAAGAGGGTTTGGTGCTCTTGTGGAGGACAAGAGTCGCCAGCACCCACATCGGGCGGGATCAGCCACCCGGAACTCCAGCTCCAGTGAATCTGGCACCCTCTTCTGGTTGCTGCAGGTACCCACACTCTCATGCACTTACACACATACATAAAAATGAAACACACAAACAAACAAACAAAAAGTAAGTTAGTGGAGGAAGGAGGAATGAGCCAAGAAGCTAGGATAGGAACCAAAAGCTACTGATATCATGGAGTGAAGACTTTAAGACTAAAGCATGGGGACTTGCCCCAATTTCTTGCCAGTGATCAAATAGTAGGAATCATTGAGCCACAGCCACACTGTTCTATAGTCATCCACAAAGGATCACCATGCGCGGGCTTGTTAAGTAAATAGACTCCTCTGCAAATAAATATCAGAATGAGGAAAAGCCCCCCCCCCCAAAGTCTCCATCAACAAGCACAGATACCACTGCATAGCCAGTCTTCCAGAATCTTCCCACAGGGAACATTCCAAGTGTTCTAACAGCCACATCATTTCCCTTAACTGATATGGAAGTCTATCACACAAAGGAGGAGATGAAAATACACCCTAAATTGGAATTGTTAGGGCCAACTAAGACAGCATTGAGAAATCCCACATCCCGATCCGGGAGTTCAGCTCCCGGTCCCTGGCTGAGCCATTCCATTCTGGTGCCACAGCCTCAAGGTACCAGGTTTTATTAGAGTGAAAGAGTGGGTTATATAGCTTATTTCTATGAAAAATGAAGACTTTGGATCCCCAAATCCGGTCTCTGGGTATCAATTTCAGCTCAGAACTTAGCCCTAGGCCCAGAAGTTCCTATTTGCAAGCAAAACTGAGACCAAGTGGATTTCAGAATAATTATAATGTTTTGAAATCACTTAAATCTCAGGAGATGTCACATGATCAGCAGCTGAATTTTTTTTTTTTTTTTTTTTTGCAGGAAGCTCCAGGCTGGGAATTTTTGCAAGGAAAGTCCTTCTCCGTTCAAGAGTTCCGAGGTCATTCCTCCAATGAAAGCTAAATGACTTCTACAGATGAGGAGTTAGGACAGCTGGTCACCATGTACAAGCACCTGAACAAACACATGTGACATATACATACACCTACACACATTATATACTTTGGACATTGATAAAGATGGGTTTTAATGCTCACATGACTTTCTTTGGAGACTGGAGGTGACAGGAGGCAGGTGGTCACATGCGGAGTGCATGCTTAAAGTGAACCGAATTGGCTAAGCCATTTCCCTCAGTGGCTGTTTCATAATCTGTTTTTGTTTGTTTTGTTTTTCGAGACAGGGTTTCTCTGTGTAGCCCTGGCTGTCCTGGAACTCACTCTGTAGACCAGGCTGGCCTCGAACTCAGAAATCCGC